>NC_046163.1:38126266-38366266 GCF_011064425.1 Rattus rattus | reverse complement strand
AAGTTCATTATGGGTGACTGTTTAGTAGGGGAAAATTGTGTACCCCATGATAAAAGAGGAAAGAAACAGAACCCCAAATGGTGGCATTCTAGGACATTCCAAACATCCCAGTGATCCCCAGTAAACACTACCAGATTCTAACTACTGTGCAGAGGAAAATTATACCTTTTCAAAATGGAGGCAGGTGTTGATGAAATATTTTGTATTTTTCTGCCCTACCTCCCTTCCTTCCATGAAAAGCACTGGGTCTGCACTTACCATGATACCTGTGTTCTGGGCTCCTCTCTTTCAGTTTGCTGTGTTGATTATATTTGGAGTATGTTTTTGAGAAGGCTAGACAATAATCAAGTAATACTTTTTATATTTTTAGGTATGGAGTCACTATCTTGTTTGCAAAGTGTCCCTATAGCTCAACTTGCCTAATGTGCATGAAGCTTTGTGTTCAATACCAGCTACTAAAAAACTATGTGGCTAGAAAACATTAAAATTAAACAAAAATATACAAGACAACCTTTCTTTTTTTCCAAATAGAAACAGTTGTTTCTACTCTTGTTCCTGTTAATGGCTATTTATCTTAATTGTGAATGGAAAAATGTCCAGACATTCTATTCCTTAGGGTTGTGGGCATCCTTTCTGTTTACCTCTCCATCTTTAGTGGGCCACCATTACTTGGAAAATGTCGAGATCCAGCCTCAACCACATCAAGGTACAGAGAACTACTGGACCAAACTCAAGGAACTTGAGGCTGTGTCTCAGGTCCAGTGTTTGCTAAAATTCTGACCGTGGGTCCCTCACTCCTAAACTATAAAATGTAGTCATAATACTCTCTTACCTTCTGTAGTAGGTCCTATGATTTTAAAGGAGCAGAATTCTCTATGCATGTAGGAGATAACTTTACAACAATTATATCATGCTTGCCAATAGAGGAGCTAGTAGACTTTGCTTCCTTGGCTTGTGCAAGGGGGGGATATTAGGTCTCTTGTGTTCTTTATTCATCAGAAGACTTAGATGTAGCCCTGGAGACTAAAGCAGGGAACCTTACTGGGCATCATACTCTCTATCCCATAGACACAATCCTCCTTCAACACTGTTTCTCCAGCCAAATAAATTGCAGCAAATCATCTCCTTCTTTGCTTTATAATGATGTCCCTTGTGCCTCATTTTCTCCAATCTTCTGGTGGCTTCTATGAGCAGGTAGCCAGTTCTCTTGGCCTTGGCCTGGGCTGAGCAGGAAGTCTCAGGAGGAAGGAAGATGAGGCTATTCCTATCCTCTGCAGATACCTTCTTATGCTCTGTGTCTGCTCGACCGGCACTGCCGGCAGAGACAGTTCTGAGAATGGGCAAGTGGGGTGAGAGAAGGGTAGAACAGGCAGTTAGAGCTCTACTGCTGATCTTAGAGGGCTGTAAGAGGAGTAGTGGGTGGAGGAGGACTGCCCAGAAGGGAGGCTATCCTAGGCAGATCCAGCTGTCTTACTGGACCAGAGACAAGAGCTCATATTTACGTCTTGTATAGGGAGATCAACCATGGTATCCAGATCAGACACAGAGCTTGTGGACTCTTTGATTTAACAGGTGCATTGATAAGGACAGTGGGATGATGCAATCTGAATATAGTCTGGAAAATTTCTAGAAGAGTGATTTTTACCCCCATACCATACCATTCCAAATCTTGTAAAATCTAGCTTGACCAATAGGCGAAATAGGGAAGCTTGTATTTAGTAACCTTCCTATCTACTTATCCTTCTTTAAAAAAAAAAAAAAAACGAATATGTATTGAGCCCTTCAGTGTATGGACTCAGATCCAGCTTTGTGGATGTAGGGTTTCTGTAGTCACACAGGGCTTTCTATGTAATTGGTCCATGTTTGATTTAGTTGCTACTGTTAATCATCTTTGTCATATGCCCAGAGCAAGGAATTCTGAATTTTCCTTCTGCATTGGGTCCCACAAATTATGAACTCCATTTTGGGCTAGGTGCAGAAGCTACAAATATGAAAAGACACAGCCTTTTCCTTTAAAAATGCTTTTTATCTTTGTTTTCTAAGTTTGTGTATATATACATGTCTGAGTATGGGTTTATGCATATGAAATCAGTGTCCATGGAGACTAGAAGAAGGTGTTAGAGTTACCTAATAGTGAGCTGTCCACAGTGGGCAGTGTGACAGAACTGGAAGACTATGCATACTTGTAACTGCCTGTCCATGTCCCTAGCCCAGTACAGCCCTTTCCTTAATAGTTTTTCTCTGGTTGCCATCATCTCCCTGCCTGAAGAATTCCCCAGATGTTGGAGATAGATTTCTGTATAGTCATACAGCTGGGGGTTTGGAAGTTTCATCAAAACTAATTCACTATAATGCATCACAAAATAAATAGATAATTTTTGTTATGAAACTCTAGAGAGGAATATGAAGGAATACATGCATCACCCATATTCAACATTTACATGTATCACTTACATGCATCAATCACATACATTAACACATGCATCACTGAAATGAACTACTTACACGCACTGCCCATATGCATCACTCACACATGCCATTCACATGCATCACTGATATTACTGGCTACTCACATGCAACACCACCCATATACATCACTCATATGTAATGTTTATTCCAGAATGATGGGATCCAAACTTGTTTTCAGTTTCAGTTTTCATTATTTGTATTTAAATTTTGAAACACCATAAGGATACAAACACGTGCACACTTCTATAATCCTGATTTTTCTCTTCCTATTACAAGAGTATACCAAGATACAGTTTCTTACCTTCTTCCTTTTGGGTACATGTTGTGCGTGTGTTTTATAGCACCTGGATTAACAACAGCCTTATGTATAAATCTTTGTCTGCTTCTTTAATCATTTTTGTAGGCTAAATTTCAACAAGCTAATTGTTGGTTAAAAGTTGTGGGAAATATAGGAGGGGAAAGGGAGGGGCTAGGGGGATGTTGGCATGGAAACCAGGAAAGGGAATAACATTTGAAATGTAAATAAGAAATACCCAATTTAATAAAGATGGAAAAAAATTTAAAAAAAAAAGTTGTGGGAAGTGACAGCACAGCACAAACAAGTTCTCTTCCAAATGATTTAGACAGTTTGCTTCCATTAGTAGTGAGAAAGCTTTTTCCACAAATCTCCATATCGCATTGGACAACTGTCAAGTTAGCCTAGCTATCACCCTAAATACTTACTCTTTGGGGATAAGAGCATTAAGAATGATCATCTATTCTAAAACATACAACATATCGGTTTTTATACAATACAAAATGTCCATTACTGCCGACTGTCTATGCTGTGTAAACTCCAGAACTTCCTCGTTCTTTCCAAGTTTAACTTTTACAGGCTGGACAAGATCTCCTCGTTCCACCTGTTTCTACCTCCATCCATAGTCTGTGGTAACTATCATTCTGAGTACATCGAAGAATTATTTTTTACACTAAAAACTTTATGTAAACAAAGAATTCTCAGCTGAGGAAAATCAAATGGCTGAGAAGTACCTAAAGAAATGCTCAACATCCTTAGTCATCTGGGAAATGCAAATCAAAACAACCCTGAGATTCCACCTCACACCAGTCAAAATGGCTAAGATAAAAAACTCAGGTGACAGCAGATGTGGAGAAAGAGGAACACTCCTCCATTGTTGATGGGATTGCAAGCTGGTACAACCACTCTGGAAATCAGTCTGGAGGTTCCTCAGAAAATTGGACATTTCACTACCTGAGGACCCACCTATACCTCTCCTGGACTTATACCCAAAAGATGCTCCAACATACAGCAAAGACACATGCTCCACTATATTTATAGCAGCCTTATTTACAATAGCCAGAAACTAGAAAGAACACAGATGCTTTTCTTTTCTCTCTCTCTTTTTTTTTTTTTTTTGGAGCTGGGGACCAAACCCAGGGCCTTGCGCTTGCTAGGCAAGCGCTCTACCACTGAGCTAAATCCCCAACCCCACAGATGCTTTTCAACAGAGGAATGGATACAGAAAATATGATACATTTACACAATGGAGTACCACTCAGCTACCAAAACCAACTGACTTCATGAAATTCATAGGCAAATGGATGGAACTAGAAAATATCATCCTGAGTGAGGTAACCCAATCACAGAAAAACATGCATGGTATGCATGCACTGATAAGTGGATATTAGTCCAAAAGCTCAAATTACCCAAGATACAATCCACAGACCACATGAATCTCAAGAAGAAGGATGGCCAAAGTGAGGATGCTTCACTCCTTCTTAAAAGGGGAAACAAAAATATTCATAGGAGGCGATATGGAGGCAAAGTTTAGAGCAGAGACTGAAGGAACAGCCATTCAGAGCCTACCCCACATGTGGCCCATATATATGTATGTATACATCCACCAAAACTAGATAAGACTGATGAAACTAAGAAGTGCATGCTGACAGGAACTGGATATAGATGTCACCTGAGAGACACAGCCAGAACATGTCAAATACAAAGGTGAATGCTTGAAGCAAACCATTGAACTGAGAACAGGACCCCTGTTGGAAGACTTAGAGAAAGGACTGAAAGAGCTGAAGGGGCTTGCAACCTCATAAGAACAACAATGCCAACCACCCAGAGCTCCCAGGGATTAAACCACTACCCAAAGACTATACATGGACTGACCCATGGCTCCATCTGTGTATGTAGCAGAGGATGGCCTTGTTGGGCACCAATGGAAGGAGAAGTCCTCGGTCCTGCCAAGGTTGCACCCCCACTGTAGGGGAATATCGGGGGAGGGGAAGGAAGGAGGAATGGATGGGTATAGGAACATCTTATAGAAGAAGGGAAGGGGGATGGGATAGGGGGCTTATGTCTGGGAAACCAGGAAAGGGAGTAATATTTGAAATGTAAATAAGAAAATATCCAATAAAAGAAAAAAACCTTTATGTAGAAGTTTGGCGTGGCTCTATTATGAGAACAGTTTATTGCAAAGGGCATGAAAGTCCTGTGACTAGGATTCTTGAAACAATTGAAACTATCAGATGACAGAAAGAGGGTTCTTGTATTCAGAGAGAGGTGGGTTGTGTCTATTTTTACTCTACTTCTCCGATGCTAGTGGAAAGATGTCACATTAGATTGTGGAACTAATTGAGGCTCTTGAAACTCTAGTCTAATGCCTAATACTTCAGGATATATTCAGGTATTTTTAGGTCAAATAAGTTATCCCAATAATAGTGTATTATATGATTCCAAATGAGGTTAAGTTCCAAGTGTTATGATAGGGAAGACCCTGTGTAATTATTATGTCAGAGAAAGACATTTACAGGGGCAGTAGAAACCAGGGAAACCCTCAAAGATGAAGTGTGCCTTGACTGCATGAGCATCTGCACAGGACAGGGACCTCAAGGCTTTCCAAGCACAGACAGCAACAGCAACAGTACAGTTTGTGGTTCGTCTCTACTAGAAATGGTCCTCCCTATTGCTGTAGCATGGGCTAAAGTTCGAATCAAGGCAAAGGGGACTTATGATCTGGGAAACCAATAGTCCTTGCATCCCAGAGGGAGAAAGCTAGTTTGCAGAGCTAAGGGCAACTCTAACTGGGGACTGTACAGTGAAATTTTGGTGTTAGGCTCATCTGTTTTGTTTAGAAATTCTATATTGTGTTCTGAATTTCTGAGGCTTTGCTGAGGCCCAGCCATCCTGGAGCCAACCCAAAAAGCTGTGGGTTTTCTCCTCTCCACTGTCAGTTGTTTCTCCCCAAGCTTTGATTCTATTTTATTTTTAATTGACATATAATTGTGTATATTTGTGAGGGATTAGGCGATGTTCTGATCTGTGTATGCATTAGAGAAAGATTTGGTCATGTTAATCAAAATATTCATCACTTTGCCAATTTATTATTTTTATGTGGTAGAAGTGTTAAAAATATATTTTAGAAATTTGGAAATGTATAATGCTTCATTATTAACTGCGGTCACTGCACAGTGCAATAGATAGCTAAGATCCAGTCTTCCAGTGGAACTGAAACAGTGTAGCCTTTGATCAACTGCTTCCTTTTCCTGCCCCTTTGCTGTTACTCAGTCTTGGAAAACTACTTTACTCATCTCTATTTCTTCATATTCATATTCAATGATTTTTTAGATTAAGACTATAAATGAGATCATGTAGCAAGTGTCCTTTTTATATCTGTCTTATTTCACTTAGCAAAGTGTCCTGTGGTTTTTCTCTATGTTGTTGAAAAAAATGACAAAATTTCCTTGCTTTTTAAAGTTATAAAATATTTCATTTATATCTCTTTCTCTATATATCTACATCAAATTATCTTTGGTCAATCAATTTGGTTCATTTGTTGATGAATACTTAGGATTATTTCATATATTAGTGATTATGAATAATGTTAGAATAAACATGACTTCAAATCGTTCTTTAACATTCTGATCTCAAGCACTGATCAAAAAAATTGAAGAAGAAACACAAAAATTAAGACTCTTTATGCTTATGAACTAGAAGAATTAATATTAAGAAAAATGTACACCTCAAGGCTCTGTACAGAACAAAATTCCAGTGTGATCCTTTATAGAAAGCATCCTATAGAAAGAATTTATATAGAATCAGAATTTATCTCAAATAGCCAAACTGATGTTCAGCAAAGCAGTTAAAATCATTCTACTTGTGTTATACTAGTCTTAAAACAGGCACTCTTTAATCATAAGAAACAATCCCAAATATTTAAAATGAATTGAATTTCACAAAGGAACCAGAAACGCATGATGAAGAAAAATGGTGTTAGTAAACTGAACCTTTATTTGAAAACTTATTAGATCTTTTTCTTACACTCTATACAAAATAATTCAGCATGAATAAAAACATTTATTTTTATACTGGACTATCCTTTGAACCAAACTGTCACCATTTTTAGGAGCTTGGCTAGGCCTTCACTAAGAAACCTTCACATCTGTGATTGTTGACCATTGACTTTACTTATACAAAAAGGGGCTGAAGAGGATCATGGGACTCACACCCAAGTATCTGGTCACATCCCCAAAACAATAGTGTGCAATTCTTTCATAATTGCATATCACTTCAGGGTGTCAAGAAGGGGCTAGAGCAGCAGTTCTCAACCTGTGGGTCACAACCCAATGGGGGTCAAATGACCCTTTCACAGGGGTCACATAACACCATTGGAAAATATAGATACAACAGTAGCAAAAATAATATTTTTACAGCAATGAAAATAATTTTGTGACTGGGGTCACTACAACATGAGGAACTGTTTTAAAGCATCACGGCACTAAGGAAGGTTGAGAACCACTGGTCTAAAGTGTACAGATAGGGAAAGATTGGAAGAAGGAAATCCACCCTTAGAGCCATGGGGAAAGCAATTACCTACTGTGTGAAGACTTTCCAGTGTGGCTTTTTAAAAAAGATCATCTATGATTCTGCCTGTAATCCTCCACTCATTGCTTTGAAGGTAACCCTAATGCTCTCATTGGTTCCCACGGATGAACTTGGTGGGACCGAACTTTGCAGGTGAGGATTAGATGCTATCTAGTCCATCTGGCCCCAGGGCAAAAGGTCTCACAACAAAATATAAGGCCAGAAACTATGAAGATAGTCGAAGAAATTAGGTGTGTTTGTGTGGGGGGGTGGGGAAGCCTTATGACACTGGTCCTGACAGAAACTTCCTAAAAAGGACTTGAAAGCATAGATAGTGGAAAATACAGCATCGGAAATGGCTTAAAACTGAATGCAAGATGGCATTAAACTGAAAGACTCTGTATACATAGGCAAATAAAAAATTGCAGAGACAACTTAGAAAAAGACAGGGTAGATTTGTAGGCCATATTTATAGAAGGATAAGATGCTAATATTCAAGATACATGGCAAATCAACCGAATAGCAATGCAACAAACCACCAGGTTTAAATAAAAAAAATGGGAAAAGGATCCAAACAGACATTCCTCAAAAGTGACGCTGGTGACTAACACGAAGAAATATCCAACACCTGCCATCATTAGTGAAATGAAAGGTGAAGCCGCACTGAGTGAGCTGTCACTCAGGCTTGGGAGAGCCGCTATCAGTAAAGAGAGAAATCATCCGGGATGGGAGGTTGGCAAGGAAGGTGAGTAAGGAAGATAAACCAGTAGAGCCACTTTGGAAACTACTATGGAGATTCTTCAAAACCTAGGGTAGAACTAGCATGCGATCCGGCAAATCCACTGCTAAACACATACTCAAGGGCATGGAGCTGATATGTGAAAGATTTGCATACTCCCCCTGGGCTGTTCTCATCCAGCATGAGCCTGTGTGGTTAGTTGCTTTGCAGGAGGTCTGCCTCAGCTTTGTCTGTGAGAAGTTCTGTCACATGGGGCAAACTCTCTTTGTCATATAGGTGGTCTGTGTTGTAAGGATGGGAATCTTAGCACACTGTGGCTTTGTGAATCCCAGACAGTATACAGACACATGGACGGGCAGAGATGAATGCATCTTTCTGCATTAGTCTTCTTGATAAGATCAGTCTCCTCCTTCTCCTTCTTCTTCTCCTTCTTCTTCTTCTTCTTCTTCTTCTTCTTCTTCTTCTTCTTCTTCTTCTTCTTCTTCTTCTTCTTCTTCTTCTTCTTCTTCTTCTTCTTCTTCTTCTTCTTCTTCTCCTCCTTCTCCTTCTCCTTCTCCTTCTCCTTCTCCTTCTCCTTCTCCTCCTCCTCCTCCTCCTCCTTCTCCTTCTCCTTCTCCTTCTTTCTCCTTCTCCTTCTCCTCCTCCTTTCTTCTCTTCTTCCTCCTTTTCTTCCTTCCTTTCTTCCTCTCTCTCCCTCTCTCTCTCTTTCTTTCTTTCTTTCTTTCTTTCTTTCTTTCTTTCTTTCTTTCTTTCTTTCTTTCTGAGGTAGAATGTTTCTGTATATCTCTGGCTGGACTGGAACTCTCTGTGTATACTCTGTATACTAACCTGGCCTCAAACTCAGAAATCCACCTACCTCTGCCTCCTAAGTGCTAGAATTAAAGGTATGTACCACACAGACCTTGGGGAGCCTTCTCAAGCTTAGCAGTTGAAAAAACAATTTGTTTTTAATTTTTTTATTAGATATATTTCTTTACTTACATTTCAAATGGTACTACCTCTCCTGGGTTCCTGTCCATAATCCTGCATCCCCACCCCCTCCGCCATACGGGTGTTCCCCCATCCACCTCCCTTACCACCATCCCTGACATTCCCCTGCACTGGGGATCCAACCTTGGCAGGACCAAGGGCTTCCCCTTCCACTGGTGCCCCAACAAGGCTATTCTATGCTACATATGCAGTTGGAGTCCTGGTTCAGTCCAGGTATAGTCTTTCGGTAGTGGTTTAGTCCCTGGAAGCTCTGGTTGGTTGGCATTGTTGTTCTTACGGGGTTGCAATCCCCTTCAGCTCTTTCAATCCTTCCTTTAATTCCCCTAAACGGGGTCCTGTTCTCAGTTCAGTGATTTGCTGCTAGCATTGACCTCTGTGTTGGACATGCTCTGGATGTGTCTCTCAGGAGAGATCTATATCCAGTCCCTTTCAGCATGTGTTTTTTTAGCTTCATCAATCTTATCTAGTTTTGGTGGCTGTATATATATGGGCCACATGTGGGGCAGGCTCTGAATGGCCATTCCTTGAGTCTCTGCTCTAAACTTTGCTTCCATATCTCCGCCTATGGATATATTTTTCCCCTTTCAAGAAAAAATAATTTCTAATCTGAAAACTAAAGTTAGCTAGTTAGTTAGTTTGTTTACTTATTTATTGATATTCCTGTGAGTTGGCTGTGAGACCCAAGGGCTTGCCTAAACATCAGCCAGTACCCACACAGACACATTTGTGAGTGACACACAGGAGACATCCCAGGACTACCTGCGTCAAGGGGAGAAGTGACCACAGAGCTCGTCTTTTCTTGTACTGGGGCAGCATCTAGGGAAGCGCTGTCTTTTAGGACTGGAATAGCACTTGGTTGTTTGTGTCCAGTTTGGAAGAATAGCTTTCCCTTTCTAGAAATAAAGTGAGAGAAACCATACTGTATTAGTTCTTTCCATTCATTCATTCATTCATTCATTCATTCATTCATTCATCTCTACGTATGAGTATGTGCATGCGAGTGCCAGGATCTGTGAAAGCCAGAAGAGGGTGTGGATGGCCCAAGCTGGAGTCCCAGGCAGTTGTGAGCTCCCTAGTGTAGGTACTAAGTACTGAATTCTGGTCCTCTGTGAGAGCAGCAAGCACTCTTAAGCACTGAGCCCTCTTCTTATTTCTTGGGAGCTGAACCAAATGCTACTACTTGTGAGAATATGCTTTGAACTAAGTGCCATGGACTTTTTTAAACTAGCCATTTCTCTCACCTCCCATATGCAGAAAGAACCCTATGATAGTGCAGTCACTCCCCAGAAATCCAGGGTTGCTATCCTTTGAAAGTTAACTCTCCCCAGCAGGCCCGTGTGTTTGAATACGTGACCATTATGGTGTTTTTGCACAGATTTTAGAGATTGTACAATCTTTGGGATATGAGGACCTTGCTGTCAACTTAGGATTTAAGAGTGGGGTTAGAGAGTTGTGTATTCTGGCAAGAGTCTCCACTCTGGTGACCAACTGTGTTGTTCTCCTTCACCACAGCTCCTGCCGTGGTGGCTTTGCCCTTTCAACCTGTGAGCTGAGAGAAATGTCCCCAGTTTTAGCTTGCTTTTTGCCAAATAATTTGACACAATGACCAGAAAAGTAGTTAATACAAGAGTGTCTGTGATCTGGGATGCATTAGGAGCCTTGTCCCAGCCTGCAGGATGCATCGTAGGCCTGTGAACACACAGTTCAGTCGCAGTTGTATGCTGACTCCCCTTACATACCTCCATGAAGGATGTGATAGAAATGGTCTGAGTTTAATGAAGAGACTTTATCCCCTAAAATGCTCCCCTGAAAACATGTTGGGACTTATTCTGACAGGAGACAGAACTTGGTTTTAAACTACACCAAATGTTAACAGAAATTTACAGTACTGAGTAAATAAAAACCCTAGCACCAAGCAGGAACAACATGGTTCAATGGAGAGAACTGGAGATGCCAGGAACCCCACACCATCACCGGGTTAAATGAGGAACCTGGGGGCTGAGATTTACCGGTTGGACTTACTTCCCGCTTAGCCTAGGTGTGCATATGTTTCTGTTCATTGTCTCTGCTAATGAAGCTACAGCTAAAGCATGAAATGTCTCAGCTATATTCCTCCATTCTATAGTTTCCCACAGATGGCCTTTCTGTCTAACTACACATTGTTCCTGACCTTTCTATATCCAAAAGGCAAGAAGGACGTAGGAATATCTACACCAGGGCTTCTTAACTCTTCCCAACTATCACCCGTTTAACTAGAGAACTTTTTATATAAACCCAGGTACTTAGTATAAAATTGTATACGAATTAAACATTTACTGACAATAAATCATAGAGGAGTTTATTTTAAAACAGTTCTTTGGCCAGCATATAATTCTGCCGTTTATTAACAACAAATCAAGCATACTAATGAGATGTATGTGTATGATTATTTTTACATAAAGAGTTAGATTGCAGCATAATATTTGATACTGTAGAACATAGACCGTCCTTGTAGGTGCTCAGAGTTTGTCAATATTTTGATTTTCTAAGCGTTAATTCTGAGAATCCAGTTTTGTATAAATATGTAGTACAACATGGCAGGAATATGTTTAGAGCCATTTCAGAAATTGTTAGAAATTCTGCCTGTGTTCAATCCGAAATTCATGTAACAACTTTTATTTTTAAATCAAACTCAAATCAACAGCTCCAACAGCAATTTTAAAAATAAACAGTCTAATACAATATGATCCAAAGATATACTAAGTTGACATAGGCTAAGGAATGATATCAGGAAAATATTAAAAATCTTTTTCATAATTCAAACAGTATGCTTATTTTAGAATAGAAAACTTCCTATGAACAGTTTAAAAAGCCACGCAGTGAGGAAAATTATCATTTATAACAAACAATAGTCTTGTGCATGTTTCAGGCAGGTTGTTTGGTGGTGTAGGGAGTGATTGTCCTTTACAGTGCAAACAGAGAAGGGCACATTCAGAACCAAGGCCCCGGGGAAGTCAGTTCACAGCATGGGAGAGTGCTTCCAGAAACAGAGATTGAATTTTGAATTAACTTTTGGGGGCTGCACATTGGGAAATCTGAACATAACTCAGAGCTTCAGAAGCTAGGTTCTAGACCAGGTGAACGCGAATGGAAGACTGGCCCACGAGCACAAGGAAGGCCGACTCCAGGCAACATGGAGCCTTCCTAGAGAGAGCAAATAGATTCTAACTGAGAACTAGTAGAACTAGCCTGAATAAATACCCCATATCCCCAGAGAAAACGAAAAAGAAATTCAGAGGAATAGTCAACCCCTGATGAAAACGGACAAGAAGTAACAAAAATGTGAAATGAAAACACGATCATGTTTAAAACAACACAACAATTCCAAGAATACTTCGCACTGATCCGCCTTGCGCCGGCCTTCTCCAAGTGGCGTCTTCTCTAATCGCAGCTGGATCTGGTTTCTAATCTGGGGACCACTGTTTTGGGTCAGTTAAAAAATTTTTTTTTGACTTTGGATTGTAAAAGAGGAAGAGCTGGCCCTGTGGTTTAGTTCCAAGTCCCTAGGGCCGTCTTAGGTTAAATGACACCCCCTCAGAATATGAGGAAGGAGAGAATCAAGGGTCTAGGTCTTCTCCAGCTTTTGCAGACAGATAGCTTGTGAACAGAGCACTCTTCTTGGGCAGGGGATTATGGCTTACCATGACGGACACGGAAAAGTAAAGTGGATATTACTTGTCCCAGCAAGAACCCGTGCGAACAGCAGAAGGGCAGTCAAGTTTAGTGGAGGAAAGTGACCATGGAGGTTGAATTTGATTGATTTAGACAAAGGAATCTGAGGTGCCCCCAACCAGTGCAGCCCAGCTAGCTTCTGTCAGACATCTTCCCTGGGACCCGATTTGATTTTCATTTCCAACTCTCCTTTGCCCTGTCTTTTGAGACTCTGCTCAGGCTAGACTACCTCCTCCTCCTCCTCTTCCTCCTCCTCTCCCCTCCTCCTCCTCTTCCTCCTCCTCTCCCCTCCTCCTCCTCCTCTTCCTCCTCCCCCTCCTCCTCCTCTTCCTTCTCTTCCTCCTCCTCCTCTTCCTCTTCCTCTTCCTCCTTTTCCTCTTCCTCTTTTCTTCTTCTTTTAATTGATTATTTTATTCAAATGTCAAATGGTATCCCCCTTTCCAGTTTCCCCTCCATAAGTCCCCTATCCCATCCCCTGCCTCTATGAGGATGCTCCTCCACCCATCTACCCACTCCTGCCTCAGAGCCCTAGCATTCCCCTATGCTGAGTCATTGAGCCTCCACAGACCAAGGGCCTCTGCTTCCATTGCTGCCAGATAAGGCAGTCCTCTGCTACATATCTAGCTGGAACCATTGTTCCTTCCATGGGTACTCTTTGGTTGGTGGTTTAGTTTCTGGGAGCTTTGAGTGGTCTGGTTGGTTGATATTGCTGTTCTTCCTAAGGGGTTAAAAGCTCCTTCAGCTCCTATAGTCCTTGCCCTAACTTCTCCATTGGGGTCCCCATTCTCAGTCAGGTGTTTAGCTGCATGCATTCACATCAGTATTAGTCAGGCTCTGGCAGAGTCTCTCAGGAAACAGTTATATCAGGTTCTTGTCAGCAAGCGCTTCTTGGCATCAGCAATAGTGTCTGGGTTTGGTGTCTGCAGATAGGATGAGTCCCTAGGTGGGGCAGTCTCTGAATGACCTTTCCTTCAGTCTCTGCTCTACCTTCTTAAATCTCCAATTTCCCCATCTCTGTCTCTGTCTCTCTCTGACTGTGTCTCTCTTCCCTCCTTGGCTCCTTTCTCTTTCCCTTCCCCTCATCTACTGCCCCCATCCCATGTTTACTCTTCAGGCCTGTTTAGATGCCATCACCCAGAGTGTGTCAGAGCTCATCAGCAAGTTGGAAGCTCCCAGTGTATCTGTAGCCTCCCTCCCTGTGAACTACTCCACCGATTCACTGAGAAACCACTTTTATTTATTTCTGGGTTTTTTACCACCCAAGTCGCAGCCTTAAAGGAGATGGTTCAGTTTTGTTCATTCTTAAATCTTTGACATATTCTATAAGATTTCTTTATACCTGTAGTTTCTGCCCCATAATTTTTGTACAACTTGGCTTGCTGAAGAATGGCCTTGACAAAACATTTTCTGTAGTCTGATGTTGCTTGAGTGCAACTCCTGGTGCGGTTCAATAGCTTCTTCAATCCTCTGTGTTTCTAGTGAGCTGGCAGCAGGATTCTAGGCTGGAAGAGACTTAGGGACTGTTCTTTCTCCAGACTAAGGGTGGAGTCCTGGGGAGCACACAATGGCATCTGTCTTTTCTCTGAAGTTTAGGCAGGTGCTGATGCTGCCTAGATCCCCTAATTTGTCATGAGCCGTAGAATACTATAACTCGTTTTTTTCTTTTATTGGATATTTTTTAAAGTTACATTTCAAACATTATCCCCTTCCCCAGTTTCCCTTTCAGAAACTCCCTATCCCACACTCCCCCTCCTGCTTCTCTGAAGTGCTCCTCCTCCCACCCACCCACTCCCGTCTCCCTGCCCAGCCATTCTCCTACACTGGGGCATTGAGCCTTCACAGGACCAAGAGCCTCTCCTCCCACTGACACCCAACAAGGCCATCCTCTGCTCCATAGGCAGCTGGAGCCATGAGTCGCTCCATGTGTACTCTTGGAATGGTAGTTTGGTCCCTGGGAGCTCTGGTGTGTCCGGTTGGTTGATATTGTTGTTCTTTCTATGAGATTGCAAACCCCTTCAGCTCCTTCAGTTCTTCCTCAAACTCCTCCATTGAGAACCCAGTTCTCAGTGCAATTATTGGCTGTGAGCATCTGCCTCTGTATTTGTCAGGTTCTGGCAGAGCCTTTCAAGAGACAGCTACATCAGGCTCCTGTTGGCATGCACTTCTTAGCATCTGCAATATTGTCTGGGTTTGGTGATGGTATATGGGGTGGATCCCCAGGTACATTAGTCTCATTCAAAATCTTCTTAGATGTATGTGGCATATATGTTGCGTGTTTGCTTACTCATGTGTGTGTATGCATGTAGAGGTCAGAGTTCAATACTATATGTCTTCTTTGTGTCACTGAATTTGTCCAGGCTACATTCGGTCAATATACCTCAAGGATCCTCCTAGCCCTGCATCCCCAATGCTGGGATCACAGTCACCCAGGGCCATGTGGGTGTTTCAGATCTCAATTTGCATGGCAAGCACCTTATTGAGACATTTCCCCAGCTCCAGGACTATTATAATGTTATTATTTATTATTCATTTATTAACTGAGACTTTCTATCACAAGACACTTCTCATCTGTTATTCTATTAATTAGTATTTAAATTTTGAAAGGAAAGCCAGGACAAATTAAGATTATTTCTTTTTGTTTGCAAGGTAATATTTCTCATCATCCTCCACCAATTTTTAAATTATTTTATGAACATGTATGTACATATCTGTTCAACAGGTTTGATATAGTTCATTACATTATACCCATTATTATGAATCTCATTCAATGCGTGTCCTTGGTTGTGTGTGTGCATGTGTGGTATGGATGTGTGATGTATTATGCATTCATGTTACTGTGCACACATACATGGATATGTATGTGTTGAGAATAGAGGCTGGCATCAGGTATCTTTCTTCAGTCTCTCTCTCTCTCTCTCTCTCTCTCTCTCTCTCTCTCTCTCTCTTTCTCTCTCTCTCAGTGTTGGGGTTACAGACACTTTCTGCCAACTCTGCTTCTGACATGTGTTCTGGAGATCCCAACTCAGGTCTTGTGCTTGGATGGGAGAGACTTCCCTGAGCCACCCCCTCAGCCTATGTCTTCATCTTGAGAGCCTCTTTCATTGGCCATTGGCATATGGATCCTTTGACATGACCTGGGCAGTCTCTTGTAGCTTTCCCAGTGATACAGCAACATTTGAAGCTTACCATATATATATTTCTCACTCTATACCTGGAATGTGCCATTTCTTCTTCAGGCATCAATCCTTGGCTATCTTAAAACAATGGTCTAGACACAAAGTATATTCGTAACTGCTCAGTTGATCATTGTTTCTAAGGTTGCCAGTGCAATTACAAAGTATCCCTCAATATTTAAAGATAGTACATCTCAGGATCTCACTTCTATACATCTAATGCAAAGCTTACTGCACAGATTTTTAAGAAACAAAAGCCTGGGGAAAATACCAGTGTCAGGTTCTTGCTCTATGAGCCATCCTTGACCTCGAACTAACCATCCTCTTACTTCAGCCCCAAGCCTCTCATCCTGTGTGGGAATTATAGATATGCTCTGCTATGCTCAGCAATAATTTCCTTAAAATCTGCTCTGGATTTGCCTCTATTCTAACATAGACTTTACTTTTAGACTAGTTTTAGATTTATAGCAATATTTAGTAGAAGGTCCAGGATTTCCCATGCAATGTTTCCCTCACTCAGAGAATGAAATTGCCTACATTTGACATGACGTCATCAGCCAGAGCCCACAGGAGCTGAACAATCTACAGGTATTGACAAATATTTGTATGTGTCTACCATCCTAGATACATAATAGTTTCCCTGC
Source organism: Rattus rattus (assembly GCF_011064425.1). Lineage (NCBI taxonomy): Eukaryota > Metazoa > Chordata > Mammalia > Rodentia > Muridae > Rattus > Rattus rattus. Next base: position 38,349,676 of record NC_046163.1, on the reverse strand, counting down.
TCTCCTCTAAATGATTCTATCCACACAAATTCATCCCTTTTATCCCTCAATTCCCGACAAGCACTGATATTTTATTGTCTCTGTAGTTTGGCCCATATATGAATGTCAGATTATAATGGTGTTATATATAGCGTTTTTTTCCAGACTGTCTTATTTAACTTATTATCACAGATTGAACACTCCTCTGTATATGCTTAGAGCTACATGGTATTCCACTGTCTGGATGTACTTCAGATTATTTATCCTCTGCCTTATTGAAATATATCTTGGTTTTCTCTGAATTTTAGCATTGCTACATATATGTATGTGTAAGTTTATGTCTGGACATGTTATCAACTCTTTTGACTAAACAACAGTTGCTAAGATGCATTGTAAATGTATTTACTTTTATAAGAAACTGCCAAACGATTTTTTCAAAGTGGCCATACCATCCTGAGTCCCCACTAGGGATGAATGAGAGTTCCCATTGCTCTAATATTTTCCAGCATTTGGTACTATTCATGTTTAATGTCTTGGCTGCTCTCATAGGTAGGCAATGGTGTCTCACTGAGGGTCAGCCTGTGGTTTTTTTAGTGATATATAGCTATCCTCCTTTCCTGCACTTTTCTATCTGTATAACTTCTCTGGAAGTATTTATTAAGGATGTTTGCCCATTTGAGACTCTCACTTTGTTTTCCCTACATCTGACTATGTCCCATGTTTTAACTGGCTCAGTGTGGAGAGAGGGTCAGTCCCCCAGTTTGAGCCTGAGCTGTACTCACCACCTTCTTCTGATATTTGATTGACTGGCTAATAGTTAGGTAGAAAGCTGTTTGGTTGTTTCTTGGTATGCATCTTGTTGTGAATGTTGGGTTGAAGTAAATAGGACTAGTATAAATCTTACTGCTGTGGGAAGTACTCTGGCATGCCATTGCTGTGCAAACCACTTATGTTTTGGCAAGACTCAGATTTTAAATTGCAGAACAATATGTTTTGTGCTGATAATCAGTAAAACAAGTAAGGCAGAAAATTCTGTGTGCAGCATGAACACATAGCTATAACTTGAAATATAGAAAAAAATGAGGAAAAAATATGATCCGATGAAAATGAGAGTTATGTTTGTTGATATTAAAAGAAATTTCATTTTCTTTTCTGGACTTTCCATATTGAAAATTATCGTGGAATAAAATGATATAAAATACAATGCATGAATAGCGCGCTGTGAGATTTTTCCTGAGGTACCATGGCTCATTTAAAACATGCACAAGAGGTTTCATATGGTGAGAAAGCCACACTGTCATTAGCTCTGGGCTGGCATTGAGTAGGTGCTCAATAAATATTTGTTGAATGAATGAATGATTACATATGCGCGTGTATGAGTTGGCTCAAGAGTAGCTACAAGCCTAGTATAGGTGAAGAGTTTTTAATGGAGTGTTACTGAAAATGAAAAGCCCAAATTCTCGGCGCTTGGCCCAGTGTCCGTTGTTACTGGCCTCAGAGCATCCTTACAGGAGAAAGATCTGCACTGCATAAAGATGGTTACTTCTTGGAATGAGAAGCAAGAACCCCATGTGCTGTCATACCCTGTGGTCCCCCTGATATCCAGAAATAACCCTGGCTGGGGAATTTCCTGTCTTTATGGAGTTCTCCAGGATGGGAACAGGGGACATATTTGTCAGCCATATTTACTTTCTAAAAATCCCACCAGACAAGGTACATGGTTGAAAAGGGCCAGCCAATAATATCTTTGTTTGGCTAAGAAAATAACCCAACATCTTTCCTTTCTTTTAATAGAGAGCCACGATTTTAGCGTGTTCTTTCATGTTGTCTTTTTGGAGGATGGGAGAAGGAAATGGTTTGAGGAGGATGGAAGGAGTCACAGTCACTCACTTTGGAAAGTCTGAACAATTAGAGAAACAAAATGTTAAAGGGCAGAGTGTGGGGATACAGGCCTGAAAGCCCAGCACTCAGGAGGTGGAGGCAGAAAGAACAGGGGTTCAAGCCCAACTTCAGCTGCCTAGGAAGTTCGAGGCCAGCTTAGGCTACATGAGACCCTGTATCAAAAACCCAAGCAAACAAAGTTAAAAGGCAAAGAGCTGAATTATCTTTTTTGAGATACCAAATTGGAACCAACAGTAGAAGTGGCATAAAGAAACCAAGAATAATGACTAGGCTAGAATAAGCAGATACAATTTTTCAAAGTTAGTGGGATATTGGATTTTCTGAGACACTGTGGCTATTCAATGCTATCACTTTAAAAGGAATTTATACATTTTGGTATTAAACCTATTCTATAAAGCATAGATCATTTATCATGCTTACAGTATTTTTTTTTCTGATGAACAAGCCAACATCCTAGATAGAGAAGGGAAAATAACAAATATCTAGCCTCAAGAAAGGCCTTAAACCACCCTGGTGGTATAGGCCTACATTCCCAGCCCTAAAGACACCATGGCAGGAAGGTTGCAAGTTCAACCTGTTTAGTGTAAGGCCAGGTCAAGACCAGCCCATCTGCACAATTTAGCTAGATTCTCCCTTAAAGTAAACAGTAGAAAAAGAAGCTGAGGATATATCTCGGTGGTAGAGAGCCTTCGTCCAGTGCATGTAGGACTATGAGCTCAACCCCCAGGATTATAATCTCATCCCTCAAATGCCATTTATCTTGATCTTCTCATTACTCTAATATCTGAGTCACCTGGTGATATCAAACACAATGTGGGTTTAAAATACTACCATGGTGGGGTTGGGGATTTAGCTCAGTGGTAGAGCGCTTGCCTAGCAAGCCCAAGGCCCTGGGTTCGGTCCCCAGCTCCGAAAAAAAAGAAAAGAAAAAAAAAATACTACCATGGTGGCTAGAAAAATAACTCAGTCATTAAAGCACTTGCCTTTGCACACCTGAAGACCTGAGTGTGGCCTCTAAAGCCTGTCTGAAAAACCAAGTAGGTGTGGAAGACCTGCCCTGGTAGGCGACACTGTGAGGAAAGAACCCAGGACAGATAGATAGGGACGATAGAGGAACAGATCATGCACTGTGCAAGAAAGGTAGAACTGGTGATGTGACAATGGTGACTGGTGAGAAAGAGGGCTGAGGTAGATGATGGTTCATGTTATTTGTTACCCAATAGCATTACTGGGATGGTGTGCAACAGACAGGAGCTTAAGCAGATGTTCAGCCCTCCCATCCCCAACAAGCTGCCTGGACACCGGGTTACCCTAGATTTTGGCAATGACAGTTTACTTTTTAGTTTAACCTACTCGGATGACTACTGCCATGCTGCTGCTGAGGGCTACGTGTGGGTCAGTGCCCCTTATGTGGCCAGGGTCTGGGTTGGTGTCTGAGAGCCTCGTTGTCATCAGAGGACATATGAATATGCATGGCCTGTGCCATGACTTGAGTCCATGTTCATGTTCATGGGACTTGCTGTCCTTAGGGACTATACTCATGTGAATGTCCTGCACTCCCACCTGAGACCATAGCGAGGGTCCAGGGTGCTGTCAAGAACCGTGTCTGGGCTCATGGCCTTAATGCTGCGAGGTCTGTGTTGATGGCCATGACATGAGCTACCACTTAAGGCCATGTCTGCTGTTTGAGGTGCAGCCTAAGGCCATGCTAATGTCCATGAGCAATGCTGCCACCGAGAGCCATATGAATGTGAGTGGCTTTAGCTGGTACCTGGGTCGATGGTGGTGTCTGGGCCTACGTTCTGGTGAGGGCCATGTCAGGGTCCATGGTCTTACTGCTGCCAAGTCTATGTGGATGCCAGTGTCCTGGGTTGCCACTAAATACCAGGTGGATGTCCAAAATTTATTCTGTGACCAGAAGCCATATCGATTGATGTCTGTGATCTGCATCAGAGAGCCTTGTCCAGGTCCTTGGCCCTACTGCATCCAGAAGCCATGTTTGTGGTCTGTGCAGATGACAGAAATCATTTGGAAGCCCACATCTTTGGTCAGTAGAGAGCAAATAAGCTACTTTTGCAGTGTTATCAATGTATTCAGCTGAGAAAGAGGCACATAGAAGACTTTAGTGACAACACCTGCCTCCACCCCATGCCTCAGTGGATTTTGTTTGTTTTTGTTTGTTTGTTTGTTTGCTGGGAGGGGGAAGAAACAAGGATGTGGGAAGGACAGGGAAGGACTGGGAAGTGAATGTAGTAGGGGAGTATGATAGAAAGCCCTCAAAGAATCAATAAAAATATTGTATGGGAGTGGAGGGAGGGAGAAAAACCAGGCATGCTTAGGGCACTTGCAATCTCAGTGTTGGTGTTAGGAGGTAGAGACAGGCAGATTCTCAGGGTTCACTGGCCAGCCAATTGAGAATGCTTGAGACAGGAGTCAGAGCTCATTATGATCCCTTACTAGCCATGACCCATAATGTCTAAGATATAAGTTGTCTGCTCCTGGCTGATGGGTTTGAATACAGGCACCATCTGGTGGTACTCTTCTGGGATGGGGCGAATCCTTTGGAGCAGTGGTTCTCTACCTGCCTAATGCTAAGACCCTATAATACAATTCCTCATGTTGTGGCGACCCTAACCACAAAATTACTTTTATTGCTACTCCATGACTGTAATTTTGCCACTGTTTTGAATCATAAATTAAGTATCTATGGTTCTGATGGTCTTAAGTGACCCCTGTAAAAGGGTCATTTGACCCTCTGGAGAGGTTGAGGCCCATGGGTCAAGAACCACACTGCTTTGGAGGTTGTCAAACCAGTCTGGTTTCCTACTCCATCTTCTAGTCTGTAGAGACATGAACAAGCAGTCACATGTTCCTGCTGCTGAACATGCCTCTCCAGGAGGGACAATCCCCTCAGAACATGTCCTTCCTCTCCTAAGTTGCTTCTTGTCAGGTATTCAGTGACAATGTTGAGAAAAGTACTTAACACTTGCTCTTGGTCAAGCTCCTTACTTTTGTTTTCCATTGCTTCTTTGGCAAAACGTGGAGAAAAATACCAATAGAGATCCCATGAAAATGAAAGCAGAGGATGTAAAGTTTTGTTAGGGCACCTTACACCCTTCCGTGTCACCCCGAATCCCACATACAGGTTTGCGCAGTGTTGCTTCAGTGTCACATGTGCAGACTGACCCTTCTTTCCCATGTTCACATAGTCATTTAGGTGCAAAGTAAAGAATCATTTTGCTAAATCTTTATCAAATCGGTCCCTCTCCACAGAGCTTGTATTAGAGAATGTCCCTTATTTCTAATTAAATATTTATATCACACTGTATACAAGCATGCCTATTATATGACAGTTTGCCTATTTGTGTCACGGGAGTAGAGCTTTTGCTGACTCTCCGGTGGGGTGGAATCTTTAAGTATAGAAGGCTTCAAGGTTGTACTGGATGTTTCAATTAGCTTCACGTTTCTCTCTGAAGACCTGGTAAGAATTAGATTCTATGGGAGTGATACTGCTGCCTTCATCATTTTGAGGATGAAGAACATGAGAGGAGATGCAATTTCCCCCAGATCACAGAGTTAGCAAACTAATTCAAGTACAATGCAGATTTTGTGACATTAGAGTATTGGACATTAGAGCTGCCCCCAGTTGGATGCAGCTGACTTTGGTAGGTGGATGGTGTTAGGTAGCATCTTCTAAGGCTCCCCAGTATCATAACTGTGGGATGCATGATGGTTATTCTTTGCCTTTGCAATTGTGGAGTTCTGTACCTCAGACCCCTTATCAAGCCAACAAAGAAGAGTCACTTAGAATCACCCAGAAGAGAGGCGAGCAAATGGGGATTGATGTAGGAGCACCCCTATTCTAGGAGCACCCTTAGTCTTTCTACTGAGTAGGATGGATGGCTAGTTTAGGAGATTATGATAAATATCTCCTTTTGGCCTGTCCATCCTTGTACTTTTTCATTTACCATTGCTTAACTTATGTTGTGCTGGACCTACTATGGTCGAGAATTCTGTAGAGAAGGTCTGGATATCTTACTCTATCATGGAAAAGCACATCGTTCTCTAAGTACTGTGGTTGCAAAGTTTCATCCTGGAGGATGAAATGCGATGGCCTGACTTCTAGTCATTGCCATATCCCTACATTGATAGAACATACATTTTAAAGTGTAGAACATTAAAATTTATTTTCCTAAATTTGGGTTTGAAATTTAGCTTGTAGAAATCTGCAAGTGTGTGAAGAAATACCCAGGGAGGCGTCTGTGGCTAGGGGTCCCTGCTCTTCTTCCCCTGGATATAGGTAGGATTTCCAGCAGACAGACGACCTCTTGGGCCTAGCTTCTAAAGCTGGTGCCCATTAGCTCCTCCTGGAGAGATGCCACCATACAAGGGAGGACTGTGAAGAGAGCAGCTGTCTCCCCAGTCCTACTGCCCACACCTACCTCTCTCAACCTGTAAATGGGCCTCCCTAGTTTCCAGCTTGGCTTGGCAGTACTGGCCTGTGCAATGTCTCCAAGAAGTCTCTATGCCTCCCAGGCTCCTGGGGGCACCCAAAGGGGCAGACTGGGTAAGCTGTGGGAACACAGAGCAGCCTTGGGGAGAGGGCTGCTGCATGACTTCTGGGCGGGCAGACCTGGAATGAGTTGGCAGGCTTTGTTCCAGTCCTGAGGGACTGGTACCCACATCAGGAAACCACCCTCTGAACTGGCCCCATTTTTGGCAGACTGAACGGAGAGCCTGAAAGAAGGAAAGGAGAATGTAGAATTCCAGCCCACCTTATAGGCAGGTCTCTGGGTGGTGGGTAGCAAAATGAGGGAGCTTGGGAGGGGCTTTGCAGGCAAGGGGATATTATGTAGCATTGGACCTGTCTGCTAAGATGGGTCTGCCTCTGAGGACACACCATCCTGCCCTCTTCACACACTTGTGAAGAACAACCAGATTCAATAGAGAATGGATGAAGGAAAATATTTTTTCTCAAGTAGTAATTTCCTTCCATGACACTGGTTAGGCCCACCCCTTCTCCCTCTTCCCACCCCTCACTCAGGCTCTTGCCAGGAAGGAAAATCCTATGTACACACCTGGAATTGTAGACCAGACGAAAACATCAAGGCAGTTACTCTATGGGGAACAGATTCTCGACCTTACCGGAGCAGCTGCACCACACAGCTCTCTTGGCTGTACCTGTCTGGGAAAGTCTCCCTGTCTGTGTCCTATCATACCTCATACTACCTTCTTCTTGTCACATCACCTTGTTCTTGGCACACCTACCACCACCAACCCTGTTAATAGGGCAGGATTATGAAAGGGTTGAGGGTTTCTGAAAATAAATCTGAACCCAATGTGATGAAGGGGGAGGAGAAGCTTTCTGAATATTGGATTAAGACTGGCTCCAAGAATATTGATATTCCCATAAGAAGGTCGTTAGCTTGCCCACTACTTTAGACCTTATAAATATTTCACTGGTTGATTTAAGCACTGAGATTTTAACCCCCACCCCCTCCATTTTCAGTAGCAGTCATGCCATCGTCCTGATTCTGGGCTCTACATGGCTCTGAGGTGATGCTATGTGATAGCTTTGAGGCTGAGTCCCTGTTCAGCTCACAGGGATCTAAATTTACATCAAACCTGGTACATCTAGTGTAGCCCGAACAAGATTTTCAGAAGGCAAATAAGCTTTCCCATGTATTTGTGACTCACTGAGGAAGCTGACTTCCCCAGCTTCCCAGTGTCGAGTGACTAGTTGTCTAATTAGCCTTTTGTTTCAGCTGAACTAAGGAAGGGCAAATCAATTTTCGTTACAGCACTTGGGGCTAAATAAGGAATTAAGATGATGAGTTGGGACTCTCAAATCCTGAACCAGGATGGATGTGTCTCTTCTGGTTTCCTAAGGTCAGAATAGGAAGCGTTTACTATACAGTAGTATAACTTCCTGAGGACTTTGGGTTTTGTTTCCTCTCCATTATTAATGCCCCATGTCATGTAGAAAGAGAATAGCTCCTTAACTTAATCTAAAAGTATCTTCTAGTCCCAATCCTTTCTTTCCTAAATTTCATAAGACAACCTTTACAAGTGATAAATGTAGATGCTGTTGTAAAAATGTATTTATCAGAGGAGGGTCAAATAGTAGAAGGAGCTATCAGTCCCAGTCAGTTCCAGTCAGTCCCAGTCAGTTCCAGTCAGTCCCAGTCAGTCCCAGTCAGTTCCAGTTAGTCTCAGTCAGTCCCAGTTGGGGGGACGGGAAAGCAGCTTGGTCACATAACTTGTCAATTGTTTTGCACTTTATAGTCACCAACTGAATGTTATATTCTGATTCATGGTTGTACGTGAAGAGTCTTGAGTTTTCATTGGCATGAAAAGGAACAAAGGATTGATCATCCTCGGTTTATGAAGGAGCCCAGGGGCAGCTGCAGGCCCAAGAGCTTGCACAAATGTTATGAGGCTCTGGTTTCTCCTGGCTCTGCTCTTCTCACGAAAGCTCTACTCTGGGTAGCAAGGTGATTATCACCTTTCTTTCCAGTGAGAAAGGATTCTCATTTCCTGATACTCCAGTAAAATCTTAAGTACAAGTCTTATTGAGCCAATGAGTATTGTGTGTTCAACCTTGAAATCACAGGGACCAGTGGGTGTGCATGCTGACCAAGCTTAGGTGTCATTTGGCTCTGGGGCCAAATCTATCCAAATTCTACATGACAAGAAAAGAGGATGAGTAGCATCTTAAGGAAGATCGAGATATTATTACCATGATGCTGGACTGTTGATGTTCATACATGCCCTTTTAAAGTTCCTGAATGTCCACCATATTGCTGAATACGGTGGTCAATTTTTCCTCTTATATGATGGTTAGCGCCACTGGTCACAGTGAGCCATTCCCACCATCTTATAACATTCTTGCCACTTGCATTGATTTCTCCCACACGTCTCTGTCTTTGTGCTCCACTATGTTCCTTTCCTGGTTCTTCTTCCTCTCTCTGGTTGGATCAACTAGGGCCCAATCAGAAACAAAGTCAGTGACTTGAACAGAAAACACACAACACAAAGAATATGCCAGTGTGTGGTTTTCATTAGCACACTTATGCAATAGTAGAAAGTGGCTAAGAGAGGGAGTCAAAGAGGACTCTAAATTATGGAGAAATAATAAATGAGTAAGCAGTTACTATGTCTGGGGCCAAGGGGAATGAACCAGGAAGGAACCCTTCCCCCAGCCCCAGCTGAGGTTTAGATCTCTCTAAAGGAGACCAGGCTTCCCCAGGCGAGGGAAGGCTGCCAGTGGTGAAGAAACTTGACAGATGTGGCAGAGGCTGGAGGGGATGAGCTGCAGCTGGTCCAGGAGGGTTTGTGGAGACAAAGGCCTCTCATGCTTTCAGTCATCAGTCGATGGGGCCAAATCTAAGGCACTTACTTGTCAGGGGCTCTTCCTTTATAGCCTGTCAGGCTGAGGCGTCAGACTCAATTTCTTGTCCTACTCGGCACTCTACCTGGCAGCAATGGCATTGGTTCTACACACAGAATGGATGGCAGCCATGCTCAAAGCCATGTGACCTGTCCTCTGGATTGCAGAATTGCCTTCTCACTGGATGCCCCACTCTGTCCCTTTGGTCTCAACCTTTTAACTGTTTCAGCCCACCATCTTCTCACGTACTCACCTTCTTTGAAAAATGTTGGGTACAGTTCTCCGTACAGAAAGCATTTCTTCCCCCAACTTCTTTCAGGATTTTTTTAAAAAAGTCTTTGGTTTTCTATAGTTTGTAAATGATACGTGCAACTCTAGCTTTTCTGCCTATTTTTCTGAGTGGGGTTTTCTGACTTTCCTCGATCTGTGACTTGGCCTCTAAGGGCAGTTTGGAGACACTTTCAGTCTCACGTGATCAAATGTGTTTCCTGTTCCTCATTCTTCCCCTCTCCCTCTGATATCCTGATTATGCAAAATTTTTATTATCCCATATTTCTTTAATATTCTGTTAACATCTTTCATTCTCTGTCATTCAGAAGTCCACCAAAGATGCTCTTCACTCCTCACACCACATTTTTGAGATCAAGCGTTTATTTATTTATTTATTTTTTTATTTCTTCGGAAAGGTATATAATTTTCATTGCTGATGATGTTGTATTGTCTTGGAACTCCAGGGAAAGGTTAAAATTCAAAGATAACTTGGGAGCTTATAGTTAAAGGGCGAAAGAGTTTTGAGAGGTGATCAAGCAAAGGGAAGCAGTTTGGAAATTGCAGGGTGATGCATTGTGGGAAATGTGAGGAAAATCATTGGAAGATAAATATTATTTTAGTGAGGATTATTTATGTAGATAATTTTGAAGTGCATTCTCTTTGGGAAGGGCTCTGACCAACACTGGTAGTATACAGAAAGCCTGTAAGTCTTCACATCGCCCATTCCCATCCCTGCTGGGCCAAGTCTGCTTCTGCTCTTGGAGTAGTCAGACATAGCTGCACACTGGGCAGAATAGAAGGAAAGAAACCTATGTGGGGCTGGTGGGTTAGACCAGAACTTGGTCCGGTGAGTGAGGGAGAAACATCCTTTTCTGGAAACGGTTTTCAGTGAAACAGCTCTCTTCTATTGGGGGTAACAAGGGATTTCGGGGTGACTGTGCATCATTGTCTGGGGCTGAGGTGCTGGGAATGCTTCATTTGCATGAGGAGGAATTCCAGGTGCTTGCTGGACATGTCTTTATAGGGAGAGAGGAAGTTTAACCTGTAATTTGGCTATCAGGCTATGTGACTACCTTGAGGGTGATGGAGGAGGTGGTTGGGAGACTACTTGCCATTGGACATGCAGGTCCAGAGCAAGGAGGAACGAGTCCTACTCCTGCTGGTCTCAGGATGAGAATTTTAGAGTTTGGACATATCTAGTCCTCACTCTTGCTCCGCATTGGCTCCCCAGTCACACAGCTTCCCTGCTTCCACACATCCCCAGACACCTTCATTATCACATAGCCCTGACTTCTGAGAGAGCTGATGGCTAAGCTGCTATCTGAAACAGTTCACTTTGCCCTTGATAGCAATAACCAGGTAGCCGAATCTAACTGAGAAGCAAAATTTCAAGGTTCTAAAGCAAAAATAGTCAGCAATGATTAGAAATCTAATAATGTGAAATGCTAGAAATGAGAAAGGTTTACTATCATTTTAAATTTTCATTATCTGTTTTCAGTTCCTCTAAGTCCAATTTATCAAAGCACACAGAAACATAAAGAAACAAGCAAGAAAGAACCCATGGGGTAGCTGTGGCTAGGGCCAGTAGTCACAGAATAAGCAGAGCCTGTTCTGTATTTTGTGGCCAGGCCCAGTGAGACAAGCAGGAGAGGTTCTTTTTCCTAGGAGTTCTTTGCTTCAGTCCTAATTATCACACATGGAGTGCAAGTATGTGTAAGGGCTGGTCCTAGGACCTGGTATGGATTGGGCTGTCAAGGAAATAAAACATTATTCCTTTTCTCAAGGACTTTCAGGTCTAACAAGGGGTTAGGTATATAGGTGTATATAACACAAGAGAGAGAGAGAGAGAGAGAGAGAGAGAGAGAGAGAGAGAGAGAGAGAGAGAGGTGGTGATGAAATACATCAGGAAATATGGAGGCAAGAATATTCAGCCTTGCTTTTCCAAACTGAAATAGGTTAAGACTCTACCTTTTGAGCTGGGGAGACGAGATAGCTCAGTGTATAAAGCTTATGCCATGTAAACAGAGGACCTGAGTCTGGATCCCCAGAATTCGTATTCAGTCAGGTGCAGGAGGGTTGTATCTAGAATCTGTGCTTCTACAGTGAGGCGGAAGGAAGAGACAAGAGAATTCTCAGATGCCAGCCAACTAGCCTGGTACATGCAGGGGCAAAATGTAAAGAGATCTGGCCTCAAACATGGAGGTAAGGACCAGCATCTGAGGTTGTCCTCTGATCCCAAGCACTAACACACACACACACACACACACACACACACACACTTTTTTTTTTTTTTGGAGCTGGGGACCGAACCCAGGGCCTTGTGCTTGTTAGGCAAGCGCTCTACCACTGAGCTAAATCCCCAATCCCCACACACACACTTTTAAAAAAAAGAGTCTACTTCTCAATTCAATAGAAGCAATAGGTTTGTTTAGGCATGTGTATAGAAAAAGTGGAGGATGCTGCTTTTTTAAAAAACTTCTTTTTATGAATGATTAGTAAAAGTATCTTTGGAGTTATTAGCTTTTTATGTTGTTGTTATTACATTCATTGTTTTCAGTATAATACCATAGTGTTCTTTCTCCAATTATTGTATGTGAATAGAAATATACCCACATTTCCCAGAGTCACAAAATTTTGTAGATCTTCTATGATAGTTAAGGAGGATAGGAGAGCATAAATTCAGACATAAGTTACATTTATGTTAACACAAATGTAGAGTTTTATCCTATTATATGTGAATTAAAGTGTAGGATATAAAGGCTAGAGGTTCTATACCTATCAGTTATTCATACATATATTACATGTGTAATAGTTATAGACATACATACCTGCATACATATTAGTTTATATGATTTGTAAAATTGGCAGAAGTATATATAAAGGAAACATGATCAAAATATGAGAGCCTATGGAAACAGGGTTATGGTGAAGACTTTAAAAGAGTGATTTTACAATTGTATTTGAGTTCAAGTTTAACTCAGTCCTTGAATAGAGTTGTGACTCTGAGTCGTTACTTAATTCTGAGCTTGCCTGGACTCTTCCAATGATAAAACTGTCCATTCTGTATATGGATGAGATGTGAAGCTCCTAGAATGGTATAAAGTTCATGGTAAGCATTTCATAAATGCTTGTTTTATTTTGTTGTTTTATGTCAGGGGAGGTCTAGTATGGATGTAAAAGGAAACCCCAAAGATTCATTTCTTCTATCTTCTCTGTCTTGGTCAGTGTTCTTTTGCTGTGAAGAAACACCATGACCATGGTAACTCATATACAGGAAACTATGTAAGTGTGGCTTGCTTAGAGGTTCAGAGGTTTAGTCCATTGTCCTTATGGTGGAAGCATAGCTGAGAGTTCTATGTCCGGATCTGCAGGCACCAGGTAGTGAGACAGACTGGTACTGCCTTAGGCTTTTGAAACCTCAAAGCCAACTCCCAGTGGTAGACTTCCTCTAACAAAACCACACCTCCTAATCCTTCTCTAGTAAAATCCACACTCCTGATGCTTAAGCCTTCAAATGCATGAGCTGAAGGCGGCCATTCTTATTTAAACCACTGAGCTCTCCATCTTGCCTGTCTTGCTTCCACTTTCTATCATCCCTATTCTCCTCATGGAAGTCCTCTGTGAACTGGATTAGGATTTGGAGAGAACATTAAGGTGGGAATTTGCTTCTAGTTTTAGGTAAAACACCAGACTCTAGTTTAGCTCTGATACTAGTAAACTGTAAGCATCTGGACAAGTATTTTTCACTTCCCTGGATCTCAATGCTTTCTTCTGTACAAAGTGGCACCATTTTACATTGTGACTGGATGTTTGTGTGTTTTATGCTGACACAGCAGCACAACTATCTATACTCACAAATATAATGGAAGCACTAGTTTTACAAAACAGTGTTCACCATCAGTATGTATTGTATATTCTGATATTTTAATTTTGCTCCATTTTATTCTCTATCATTAAAAACAGCATGCCCTAGCCAGGTTGATTGATTTCATGAACAGTGATAGGAAGGGATTTGAGTTCAAATAACACTAGTATTAACATCATGCCTCTGGAGCATATGGGATTCTAATGCATATTGATGCATTCCCAAGGGCTGTGGTCTCCAGAGCCTTGAGTCAAATATCCTTTATGAATACTTTATAGAAAATAGCTTTCACTCAGAATTAACATACTTTGGAGACATTACCATATTGATCCCCTTGGATCTCCAGAAAGGCTGGTGACACAGCTGGCAGGTAAATGACTGAGATTGGCAGGATTGCTACATCTTTAGGGGTCCCATGGTAGAAACTGAGATTTGGGGGAAGGTCTCTCACTGTATGCTTAAGCCCTTCTGTCTGTTCTCTCTACTGAGGTCAGATCATATCAGTCATATTTCTTTGTAGTATATCTATATCTACATCTACATCTATCTATCTATCTATCTATCTATCTATCTATCTATCTATCTATCTATACATCATTATTTAAAATATTTTTAGTGTCAAAAAATTGGCCAAGCCTCAAGATTGTTGGTCCCCTATTTATAATCTGAACCTTGTATTGATCATAGCATCCATGATACTAAATGTCCCATATCAGTTTGTATATTTTTCCTTCCACTAAACTATTAATTCCCTAAAAGCAGAAACTGTTTCACTCAGCCATTTAGCTGACGATTGTATCAAAGAGCCTACTGTGCAGCATATATTCAGCAAACATTGCCAAATTAATTGAGTGAATTAGTAGATGATTTCAGATGATGGTTCTGAAAGACCCACCCCATGAGTCTTAACTCAGAGCTGCAACAGGCTTGAACGAGCCCAGGCACGCCCAGATACCTAGGGCCGAGTCACCGTTAAAACTAACAGACCATAAAAGGAAAGGAATACAGAACAGACTAGGAGTACCGGATCTGGCAGGAAGGGATAAGTCCCTAGCCCCCCCCCCCCCCCCCGACATTCAGGACGTCCCAGCCCGCACGTACTCTTTTACCATGTTACAACCTCATTCGAATATGATTCAAACCTGCCAATGTGTGTAGCAATACCTTATTACCTCATCTTGTGAAATAACCAATCATATGTGAACATGTCTATATGCCTCGTTTAAATCCACCAATCCCCGTAACTATGCATCTGCTTCTGTACCCCCACTTCTGCTTCCCCAAACCCTATAAAAGTCCCATGCTGGAGCTGCTGGGCGCGCAAGTCCTCCGAAGAGACTGTGTGCCCACAGGTACCTGTGTTTTCCAATAAACCCTCTTGCTGATTGCATCCGAGTGGCCTCGGCTCGGTCATTGGGCGTGCTTGGGGTCTCCTCCTGAGGGAAAGGTCCTCTCCGGAGGTCTTTCAGTTCCTTCCATTTGGTATGGCATCATGGTAGCTGGATTACACCCTAGGAAAAACTGACACTATTGCCTGAACAGACATTGCTTGGGTCATATTTCTCTTAGTCCTTAGTCCTTTGAGTGACTGGTCTTTTCTTTTGGTTTTCCTCTTCTATTGATGATAGTCTTTCCTCTGCTGAGATCTCAGGACAAAGGTTCCATCTTCTATTATGTAAAAAGTTTGATAAATGAATTCACTTTGTGATGAATGTGTTCCCCTCACAGGTCTTCTGTAAAAATGAGAAGGATCAACTCAAGGAGCGGCAGACTTAATGCTGGCCCTTTCATTGTCAGATAACTTGATGATTGAGGCATTCGAGATAGAGCTGGTGAGTGGGACGGGTCTCCTGATTATAGGTAGTTTTGTTAAAAAGTTCATATTCTTTAGTTACTCAGAAACCATCCCAGGTCATATTTATATGATAAAGAAATCATGAACTATCAAAACAATCTTAAAGCTTGAGTTAGAGAGAGAACGGGGACCTTCTTCTATTCCAGATCCAGTTTCTCAAGAGCAACCACTTTTAAACTCTTTACCATGTGATATTAGTCTCTCTGTTTCTAGATGTCCTTGTGCTGTTTTCCTTTTAAATCTTATTTCAAAGGTAAGCGGATGACTTCCTGCCCAACCTTAATTCATTAAAATGTTGCATTAATAGATAGCAAGACATCAGTTGTACTGCCTCTAACGCCCTCAGGATGATGTATACATATTGATAACCTGAGCAAAATGGATTCCCTAACTCCCAGTTAGGGGCAGCATTAGCTCCCTTCTTTGGGTAAAAATCTATGATGTAGAAGCAGACATGAATCCGTAGTCTCTGAAGTCAGGGCCATACCCCTGAATGAGGAGGAACAGAGAAGGTATAGGTTTCCTCCCTATTTCCAGATTTACCAGTAATACAACCCAGTTCTCCCTTGAGGATGAGTGAGAAATGTCTCACAAGGCTCCAGTAGGCATTGTCACCTATACGGGAGACTGGCAGCAGAAGAGTCAAGATGAGCCACCCATTTATCTAAGCCCCAAACACCTGAGGGGAAATCGAGACCCAAAGCAGAGAGGAGGGGTCTGAGCAGCTGATTATGGAACCAGAAACAAGCCGTTTCATCTCAGTTGGGGTAATAACTTTTCCTTTTTGTCCTTGGCCTGACTCAATATTGCAATCGGCTTGGGTTTCATCATTCTGAGTCTTAGTGCCAGATGCTCAGGTCTGGGAGACCTAATGGTTAACAGCGTTGCACAAAATTAAATTAGATTTTTAGAAACCACACAAATATTAAGACAGAGCTATGGATATGTCTGAACATATATTGGACAGAAACTGAAGCCAAATACTCTAAGAATGTTAAGCCCTTCCATTCTATTACATTAACACACCAATCTTCTAAGCTGGGGCGGGGAGTCTACTTGGCACCACGAGCTCATTTTAGCATCGTTGTGAATGAATGTCCTTACTAGAAACAGAACTCTACAACAGACATGGAATCCAGAGTTTCATGTTAGGATTGTATCTGAGGCTTCCGAATTAATCTTGGAATCGCATTTAAAGATCTTTCTGCAATGGGAGGCCACACACAGCATGCAGGCACAATAGTGTTAAGGGCTTCCAAGTTAGGCTTGAGAAATTTGGTACTCACTTAATTACGTGGCCTCTGCGACCGATGAGATTGCCAACAGAACAGTATTCTGTTGCATTTTCTTCTTCTAACACTCGGGGATTTAAATTTGCAACCTGCATCAGCAAAACGTTTGGCATTTAATTCTATTAAAATCAAAGAGCCAAATGTCTGCCTCCTGTTACATGAGCACAGTTCTTACTGACGTCAATGGGAGCTGTGCATGCATAGCTGAGGGCAGATTTTGGCCTGGACTGTGGACGTATGAGAGTTGGCACAGCTCTCACATCAGAGCTCTGTCCCACCGGCATGCTGATAACATGGCCTCCTCGTTCGTAACTTTCTCTCTCCCCTTTGGGGACTAAGGCTCAACCTAAACACGAATTAGAAACAACAACTAATACAGAAATATAAGACATAAGCAAATTTAAAGTAGATGTGTCCAAGCTACCTGCGTGGATAAGAGCAAATTTCTGAGTGTATGGTGCCTCCCTGTAAAACGTCCTTACTCTTTAGTTAACACATTTAATTAGACAGGTGAAGGAGGACGGCCTTGTTTACTTCCTTTCAATTTGCACCGGCTACGTAGAAATCAGTTTCCTGATATTGCCAGTGCAAGGATCCCAAGTCTGGACCAAGGAAGCTGTCTAGTGAATAATTACTGGGAAAAGGAATTCTGGATGACAAGAGATAACAGGTCTCAGTTACACAGAGCTAACCACGTGCGGGGCACTGTCTTATTAAATTAGTTAATCCTCCTTGAGCTTCCTAATTCTTTTGTAAATGTAACTGTAGTGCACTTACCAGCCGGAAGCTGTGGGTCTGGGGTTTGTGCTTTGGTCGGCTGGCTAAGTAAGAAGAGAAGCTTCAGTTATTCACTCTGCAAAAAACCACTGCTTGGTTCAACTGTGTGTTTTATTTTTCATTAATTAGTTATTGTTAAGTTTCAAACCCAGCACAAAAGGCTGAGGTGCCTTTTTAACATATCAAAGCAGCCCCAAAGTTCTCCCAGCATTCCTCAGTCCCTATTGCGCTATCCTAAACTTTCCAGCCTAAGGGCTGGGATGCCCTACCCCAAGAGGCACTTGCCTCTATAATGCAGATATTTTGGATAGCCACCTTTTTGTATCTTTGGTCGATTGGCTGCTGCACCTGGGGTCCTTTCTCCCCTCCCTACCCTTTCCCAGCTCTGTCTGGTCAGGTCCATTCCAGAATCTCTCGGACGTCACTGCCTCTGGCTATGTATGCTCTCCCGCAGTTTTAAGTTTATTGATAGCTGGGCAATCACACTGAAGGAGGAAAGCCTTGATCCTAGGGGAGGCTGTTAGCCCATTTCTCATTGTCTGTGAAAGATGCCTCCCTACCCCCAGCCCCCAGACAGACAGGGTTTTTTAATGCGCACTCGCGCAGGAGGGGGAGGGGGGCACTATTCTAACTCACCACACTAAACAAGCATTTTTACTCTTGACATTTTTTCAGTAGTGGCAGAGTGAATTTTGAAGAGCAATCTTATAGATACCTCATTTAAACAAAATAACGAGGGCTACATTGGCCATTAATTGTCCCCCCCGCAGTGAATTTATCTTCAGTCTCTGTTCTTGCCCCTCCATTTCCTTTTATTTTCTTTTACAGTGAAATGTATTTAGGTTATGTAATGCCCGTTAGAGAGGTTTCAGAATTGCTTGTGTTTGAGGCAGGGTCACTCTGTAGCCTAGGCCAGTTTGGAATTGGTGGCAATCCTTCAGCCTCCCGAATCCTGGGATGCACTCACAAGCCGTCAATCACAACTGCTTCAAAACTTGTTTTGCTTCTAGGTTTCCCTTGCCTTTCCCATCATAGGAACATAGCTGAACTTATCATAGAGTTTGCTAGGTGCATAGGACTAGATACAGAACTGTTAGTTGATTTACTTGGAAGGTCAAGGACACAGCCGTAACCAGAAAATGCAGCCCTTTCTCTCGTCCAGAGTTCAACAGGCAATGGTGCAAACAAGACTGTCTTTGAATCTGGTCTAAGATTTGGGTTGATCTTCGTGAGGCTCAGGAAGGCAACATTTAGGAGACTCAGTACCAGATCTTGTCTTATTCTGGGCACCTTGTCACCTTAAATCTCAGTGGGAATCCTTATTCTATCCTTCTACACTTGGATCCCAAGTGTTGCCTTCAGGGCTCATTGGTCGTGTTGTCCCACAGATGTCTCCTGGTGGCAGGCAAATCCGCCTTTGCTAAGAGAAAGTCCTTCACTGCTTGGCATGACCCGAAGAAATCAAGAAAGCAAGTGTGAGAGAAAAGGCAAGCAAGGAATACTATTTTAGCATTTTTTGAATGTCCAGGGTGATTAAATCATTCCAGTTGTTTGGGACTGGAGAATGTAAGGGCAGGACCTTTCATCACACGACCTGTGAAGAAGAGCGAAGACCACAATCAGGGCGTTTAACCCTCTAAACCATACTCTCTTCATCCCAAATACAGTAAAACAAGGGCTGGGAACTACCCTGATCCCCAAAAGAGATTTGTGTTGATGTCCATTAATATCTCGTTCTGTTGTCAGAACATGCAACACGTGCACCATCAATGTGTTCATGTCTGTAGTGCACTGTTTCGCTTTCATTGTTACTGTCAAAATTTCAGTTAGGTTTTACTGTTTTTCATGTATCATCTACTGCATGAGAAGCTCTTTCACAGCATATATATATTTTAAACTTATTTCACAGATTTCAGAGAAGAACTGAAGAGTGATAGTCACACACACACACACACACACACACACACACACACACAAATATGATCAAGAACTTGAACCGCCAGCTTCAATTTTATTCTAGAACAGATTTCAAGCTGGAGCCCTATGGAGAGCCCTTCCAAAATTGTATTTTGCTTGGCCCATGTGTTGTTTTTTAAAACTAATAAGGCAACATTGAAGAAACTTAGAAATTTTGCATAAAAATAAAACTTGTTGGCTCTCATTGAACAAGAAGGATCTTGAAAGGCTGCACCAAGATTCCCAGAGGGCAGTGCTTAGCCAGACCTGGGTGGGGCCCACTTCCTTTAGCTTAAGCTCTCCACAGCATTCCATTCCCCAGAGACTTCCACATCCTGTGAATGAATGTCACCAGCCATTGGCTATTAGGTACGAAGGGTTGTTTTCCTGTCATCTGTCTAGCTCCATTTCCTTATGCCATCTTCCCGAGTCTTATAAGCATTTATTTACATTTGTACACTAGAACTAGACAATCTAGGACAAATATCATTGACATGAAAGACTCTTCACTACTTGAAATCTACTGTGTCTTTAGTTGTCATTCTTTTAAAGATAGGTTTCAATTCCTTCTAATACTGTCTCCTTTCTGGACACTGTTAATTTGTCTAGCTCCCTTTGAAAATATTTCACTAGTTAAATAATCGATACATTTGTGTGCATGCATGTGTGGAGGCCATAAGAAGGCAACAGATCTCTAGAAGCTGGAATTGTGGGTGTTTATGGTCAGCTTGTTATGTGGGTTTGGGGGTGGGGGGTCTGAACTCTGGTCCTCATGGTTATTCAGCAAGCACTCTTAACATCCCCCGACCCCAACCCCCCAGCCATCTCTCCAAACCTTCTAGGTCTCTTTTAAAAGAATGTGTTCAGAATTGGCAGAGTTAGAAGCATGGACTTCTATAAGCCTTTGCATTTCTTAAGTACTATGGTTGCCTTCAGAGTCTGGAGAACCACATATGTTGAGTGGACAAGGTGGGCATTTTATATTCTATCTGTAAAAACATCCTTCCTTTTTTTGAACACACCCCTTGCTTCCTGATTTGCCCTCCTCTAGAAGCTGTTTGAGGCTTTAGAGATCTCTCCTTGACCACAGAGATTCATTCACAAGCCAAAATAATGGAAGTCTTTATCCACGACCTTTGTTTCTTTCTTTTAACGGATTTACTATATGTGTATGAGTGCTCCACCTGCGTGTATGTAAGCATGATTATGGAGGTCTTTCCTGGCCCTACCCTTGACTTTTCGAAACAGAACTTGAAATTTTAGTTTCTGGGACTGTGAGGGTATTGGATATCCTTCTGATTTTGTAGGTGGTTGCCCTGCTTGTTAGAACTGCTGGTCAGTGATAAATTTTACAAAGAAAGAGTCACAAGGAAATATGACAAGTGTCATGTCTGGGTCCCTGGTACCTCCCACACCTAGCCTGTTTCCCTGTTCTAGTGAGATAGACTGTGATCATGTTAATTCCTCTCATTTCCTTTCCCCCTTTTCCCATTCCTTCCTTCCTCTCTACCCTCCTTCATCTCTTTTTTCATTCTTTTTCTTTTTAGTTGTTTTTTCTTGTGCTGATGTGTATTATCGTTATCCAGGGGCAGCCAAGAACATCTTAGGAGGCACACTGGGATACTCTAAGGTGATGAACCTGCTTGAGGACAACGGCCACATAGCTAAATGGCAAACTAGCCCTCATTACGGTGGGTCCTGACCTTCCTTCAGTTTCTAGTCCACAGCAATTAGTTCAGGGCTATATACTTTTAGAAAACAGTTATATACTATGGCTTCAATTATGTTGTCCTAGTCCATGTAAATTAACAGCAAAGTATGGGTTAATTTAACTGAGTAGAATTTTGAGCTAGGTTACTAGTCTGAGAGTAGATTAAATGTCTGTCTGTCTGGGGTTCTGTGACAAATGTACTCTAAGAACCTTGAAGAGTCTTGAGTAGAAGTTCATTAGATATTTTATGAGTAAGTGGCTTATAGCCCTAGGGCCAGGAGACATTTAACTGTGTTCTCATGATGAAAAGGACAGACCTGCTTCATGGTTCCTGTCCTTGCTTCCAGGAGATGTATGTGTGATCCCCATGCTTGGTGTTCATCTCAGATCTGCCTTGTACTTGGAGAGGGAAGCCAATGGTGGATAGTGCCCACTATCAGCTCTCTTGTGTATTTCATCCTTCTCATAGTCACACACCGTGATCTGAGGCTGGCCAAAAGACCCACTGTAGGGAGAAGAGCTTGTTGAAGATTGGCCTTATCATATTTCATCCTTTCTGGACAATTGTCAACTCATGTTTTAATTTATTGTGTGGTCAGTGACCTTTTGGGTTTGTGAGCAGGTCACTGTCCCTTTCCTAGCTTTCGGTAACTGAACAACTGCTTGCAACATTTCCCTGGATCTGATTTTGTGATGTCTGTCTCTGTGTATGTATGTATCTGGAGATCACCATGTTCTTTCAATAATAAATGAGAACACCCTGCCCTAGGTTTGAAATATTTACAACTCTTTGCAATTTAATAAGAAACAAGACTCCTAAGTGAGTATCCGTGTTTAGACGCACATGAACAAATAAACGTATTTAAGTCAAAGTAGAGGTGACATTTGGAAAAAAATCACATTTACAAATACGCAAACATGTAGAAATTTGAACATTTATTAATTCTGTAAAAATGAACCAGTCTTTTAGTTATTTTGTTCTTTTTCCGTCCCTGAAATGTGAATTCTTTCCTATGCATGTTCCATTTCTAGTTATTTATATTTCAAAAGTAAGAAAAAAATCTTTTAAGAAAAATAAAAAAGTGGTTATTTGTATTCCTAAACAAAAGAAAAAAATAGAATGATGTTTTCAATTTCTGATATTATTTACATTTAAAACCCTTTTCAACATATGTTTTAAAAGCTAACTGTCCAGATTTATATACAAATAGACAGAACTAGTTAACAAACACCTCACATTAGATTTTCATGTTTTTTATTGTTTTATAATAGTGTCTGTAGTTAGGCCCATCTATCATAAATCCTTTTTGACCAAGGACACAAATTTAGAAAATTCTGAATGAGTTTAAAGGTGCATTAAATTTTCATCTAATAAATTAACCATACTGGAATTAGTCTTTGCTAATGACAGAGTACCCCTTTCCCCTAATCTATGTATGTGATAACGTAAATCTACACCATGGTTACCGTTGATGTCAGCCTACTAATGGGCAAATATCCGGAATGTTTGCCTTGTATGTCCTCGAAAAAAAATCATCCTGGGAGAAATCATCCCAAAGCAGCTCATTTCAAATACTAATACATTCTTCACTTGGCTCCTAGTCTGAGCAAATTGATTTTACTTTAATTTATATGTACCTGGGATACAGCTGGGTTAGCATTAACTAGCTTTTATCAACCTTCCCTACATCCAGTTGTAAACTACAGAATGTACATAGGAAAAACAGCGCAAACACACTCACAAATCTGAGACCCTGAGTTAAAAGCACAGAAATAGCGACATGAAGGCAAATTCTTAGAGTTGGTGGGAACATTTAGTCTTCTTTTTGTTTGTTGTTTGTTTGTTTACTGTCTGTTAGAAATTAGTGGCCTCTAGGAGCTATGTTTCCATTTTTTCATTCTCTTAATAATCAATTCTTGCTATTTTGAAAGGAAAACTTAAATACATAAAGAATGGAGTTTTGGGTTGGGGATTTAGCTCAGTGGTAGAGCGCTTGCCTAGCAAGTGCAAGGCCCTGGGTTCGGTCCCCAGCTCCGACAAAAAAAGAAAAGAAAAAAAAAAAAGAATGGAGTTTTTCAGTAAAGAAGTTTATTATTGCCATAAATCTCCTCTGGATGACCTTGTCTTCTTCTCTGTCATTCCTTTCTCTCATGCCCCAAATTCAAACTCTTTTATCCATTTAAACTGATAAATCAAAACCAAACCAACCAAACAAACACACAAACAGCAAAACAAGAACAACAACAAAAATCCTACAGAAACTTAACATGGACACTAGCAAGTCAACAGTGAGCTGCTATATAACACAATATTTACATCTTGCTATTGTAATTTTCCAGTCAAAAATGGGCGAGCCCTTTTCAAGGTTATGTCTGTAGGACTGTTTGTTGATGAGCTGAGAAACTGCATGTCATTCTTTGCAATAGTTGAGAAGACTGATTGCTTCCTTGACTTTGTGGCCCTGATCATTCCTTAAGTGGTTGAGTAAAAACCGACAACGTGTCTCCAGAGGAGAGCTTTCTAATGGGTTTCCTGTGGTCCATTGCCCTTGGGTGTTCCCATCACAGCAGGTCCTCGTGGTGATGCCACACTCCCTAGCCTTTCTCTGAACCTTTTGTGATAGTGACGCCAACATCTCATTTATAAAATTAATGCATTGTGGTTCAGCTTTAGAGCTGCTAAGAAAAGACAACCTCTTGTGGAATTAGGAGTGGAAAAGTGATCCATACAAACTAACATAAAAATGTAACTTCTAGGGTACATTCTCTGTTAAGTGTTGGTGCAGGCCAGGAGGTGACGCATATCTTTTTTTCCAGCACTCGGGAGGCAGAGGCAGGCAGATCTCTGTAAGTTTGAGGTCAGCTTGGTCTGCGGAGTTCCAGGACAGTGAGGGCTACACAAAGAAATCCTGTCTTGAGAAAACAAAAACAAAAACAAACAAACAAACAAACAAACAAACAAACATCAACAAAGTTGATTCAACTTTCTTAAAAATACAAACAAGACTGATATTTATTATTGGTTAAATGAATGAACTATTAAGAAAAAAGATAGATCCTTCTGAGTTTTTTTTTTTCAGTTTTTTCCAGATTTCTGATTTCAAGACATACTATGTGTCTCTACCATCTTATCAGAAGCCAAACAATTCATTCCAGACCATTGGAACAAAGTGGAGATACCCTAGAAAATGTTCTTGTGTATGTATGTGTCTTTAAACATAAGTGCCATCAGTGGAGTGTATATGTGACATCTGAGGCAGTGCAGCTATTACCTAGCCATGACAGTGGAGCTGGATTGGGTTATTCTCAGCCATTCGGATAGACTGTCTATCTAGAACCCCCTTCCCGGAAATAATTAATGAAGTTAGAATGTTGAAGTATGAAATAGTTTTCCTAAGGACTTTTGTATTGTTGAATGGTTCAACTAAGCGCATGTTCA
This sequence comes from Rattus rattus, assembly GCF_011064425.1. Taxonomy (NCBI): domain Eukaryota; kingdom Metazoa; phylum Chordata; class Mammalia; order Rodentia; family Muridae; genus Rattus; species Rattus rattus. Next base: position 38,325,240 of record NC_046163.1, on the reverse strand, counting down.
TTTTTCATAATCATGTCTTTTCTTCTGCAAAATAAATAATCTCTTTGGTCAAACTTTTAGGTGAAAGATAATATTTATATTTCATATATAAGTATTTCAAATATTCCACAGTAGTGTAAAGGATTTACACATCCCTCAGATTGGTAGATGTCCTGAAGCTAACTGTATGGCTTAACTATTGAACAGATTCCAGTATTTAATTGTTTTGAAGGAATGATTGGGTATGTGATGGTTAATTATCACTATCAAGTTAATTGGATATAGAATCACCTAGAAGACACCCCTCTGGGCATGTCTATGTGGGAAATTTCAGAGGAGTTTAACTTAGGAGGGAAGACTTTTCTTGAGTGTGGGTATGATTGAGGTCTGAGAATACATCAAAAGGAAATCAAGAGAAGCCAAGCTAAGCACCAGGATTCATTACTCTCTGCTTTGTGATGAGATGCATGGTGACCAGTCCTCTATACTCCTTCACACTCCTTCACACTCCCACCGTGGTAGCTATAGCCACCGATTCTGCTATGCCTTCTCACCATGACAGACCCTCAAACCATGAACCATAGAAGCAAGTTATGTTCTGAGCACAAGGCCCCAGTGTTCTATTCCGTTAACTTACTGTATACTTTCTTATTGCAACTGAGATTAGTTACTTCAAATTTAGTGAGTTAAAGGAACATAAATTTATTTCATCACTGTTTGGTAGGCCAGAGGTTTGACACAGTTCTTACTGGTCTAACCTGGTCATTGAACATCTAGAATAAGAAGTAGAGGAACTGACTAAAAATAATTAAGAATTCAGATGGCTGGATTACTTCTGGAGGCTTCAGAGGAGACTCGATGGTTTTAGCCATTCCAGCTTCTAGAAGCTACTCACATTCTTTGGCTGGTGTTCCTTGTCCAGTTTCACAGCCAGCAGTGGCTAGTCAAGTCTGTCTCATATTTCGCCACCCTGACAGTGACTCCACTTCAGCCTTCCATTTCCACTTTAGAGGACACTTTGATGACATTGGGCCAACTTGGCTGTTCTAGGGGGAATCTCTCCTTTTTGAGGTCAGCTAATCATCATCGCTAATTCCATTTGTAACTTTAATTCCCACATACCCTAATTTGCTTTTCTAATTTGTCCTATAATACAACACACTGGCAGATTTCAGGGGAAGGATGTGGGTATCTTTGGGTGGTCAAACTTTTGTTTCCCTTATTATTGTTCTCAGTATCTATCAGAGATTTAAAACCTACATAGGCATAACCATAAAACTTTCTGACAGTGTGTTCAGCGTAATAGGTTGTGATCTAACTTACTCTCCAGTAATGAGGCAGCTCCAGTAGCAAGATGTAGAAGTTCGGCAGAAGGTAGTGTTTGTTTTGTTGTAAGGTTTGAACAAAGAATTATCTGTTGGCATTCCAGAATGTTCTCTATGCTTTCCTATGTGGCAGGGGGAATGTGTGTTATTGAATGTCTCTTTAGATTACAAGATGGAATAGTTCCTTTGAGGCAGTTTTGTTGGTTTTGTTTTTGAGGAGAAATATAGGTAGGGAATTGACACAGCAGGAATAGCAAACACGAACACTAAACTTAGGAGCTAAGCATCTCGATTCAAGATGGAAACAAATAAATTGTATGTTTCACTCCATACATTGCTTTGTTGTTAGGTTGATCTTTGGGAACTTTGAAGGACTTCTTCATTACCTTTGAGGTGTTCATTATTGAGTAAATCTCTAGATTCCTAGTATGCCCCATGTTTACTTTCTGTGACACACCTCCTTATTGTTGGTGAAATGTTAATAGCTAATCAAATTCTTCAAGGAAGCCACCTAAAGAAAAGTCAGAGTATAAATCTCTTCTCACTATGAACTGGGTTTCCAGTCACCTTCTCCCTCTTCCCCAAGTCATTAAATCAAGCCCATGGTAAATTAACTTGATTGATGGTTAATGTGGGAGGGCCCAGCTCACTGTGGGCAGTGACATTCGTGGGCTGGTGGTCTTGGGTGCTATAAGAAAGCAGATTGATCAAACCATCTGGAGCAAGGCAGTAAGCAGCACTCTATGGCTTCTGCTTCAGTGCCCAGCTCTAGATTCCTGCCCTTACTTCTGAACTTCATGATGGATTGTAGGCTGAGGTAAATCTTTCCCATCCAAGTTTCTTTGGTTATGGTGTTTTGTCATAACAGTAGAAACCTTAGCTAAAAGAAACCTAAAGACATTGATGTGTAATGAATCAGGCATAAAGAAACTCATGCATTGTTATTTTATTTATAAGGAATTCAAGACCAGATAAAATACATCTATAAACAACAACAACAACAAAATACAGGTCCTTGGACATCTGGAATAAGAGGTAGAGGGACTGACTAAAAATGAACATGAGTAATTTTCAGAGAGATGGAAATTATGCTTTAGTGTTGACTACCCTTGTACTTATATAGATAGATAGACTTAGGATACTTTAACTCAAAATGCTTGGGCCCACAGCTATTTCAGAATTTATTTTATTGAGATTTTGGATGTTTAGGAGATATCTTGAGGTTGCAACCCAAGCAAAATCACATAATTCTCTTTTGTTTCATGTATATCCTATACACTTAGCCAGAAGGTAATTTTATAGAGTATGTCCTTAGTTTGACTGTTCTGTGAGGTCAGGTGTTGGGGTTTTTGTTGTTTGCGTTCCTGTTTCAGTAAAGTTTTATTGGAACCAGGATGAGAATTAGTGCTAAATGGATCACGAGCACTCAGAGTAAGATTATTTAAATTGTTGACATTTACTCATTATACATTACTTGTTGAATTAAATACTTTAATGCATTAAAATCTTGCTTATCTTGATGGATGCTTTTGGTGTCCCTATAAATTTTGTGCACAAAGAGATTGCCTCTCTCATACTAGCTCAAGCCTTTCATATACCCATTCACTCTAGCAAGCCAAGTCCAACTCTTCTCCAGTCTCCCCTCCCCCCATTTGATGACATTTTTCTTAGGCTTACTAAATGTGTTCTGCTTTGACCTATTTAATACTAAAAATTCTGTTTATTCAAACCAAGAATCTCACATTCGACTCTGAAATGAGACAGTATTTTCTGAATTCTGTATTGTCTTCTGTGCAGAGAGAACCTCTTAAAATCCTCTCAGTGGTTGAACACCGTCTTCATCTTCCTCTTGTCCCCTCTGATGGCATGGCCAATGCATGGCTGCACTCTAGTGTTAAGAAAAGAAAGACCTTCAAGTTTCAGTAGCCCAGCCCACTGCTTTTCATCACTTGTTAATGTTACAGGAGTTACAGAGCAGAAATTCAAGGTCTGGCTGCTCTTTTACTTGTTTCTCAGAACATCACTGTCCCCTGTCATGTCACCAGTACTAGACTATTTCTCTTGCACACTTTCCACCCCCATGGTCTCCTTCTACTCTTATGGCTTCTATGGTTATCTGAGTTATATAATCAAATTTGAGGATTTGGAACTAAGAACCATAGATGCATGAGAACATCTGGGTGTAGGTATTCACTACCTTCTGTCTGTCTGTCTGTCTGTCTATTATTACTATTTATCTATCTATCTATCTATCTATCTATCTATCTATCTATCTATCTATCTATCTATCATCTATCTAATCTATCTATCTATCTATCTATCTATCATCTATATATCTTCCATCTATTTAAATATATTTTTCATAGCCTCATATTTCTTTACTGCTAAATAGTATTTCACTGTGTCTGTCATTTGCACTTCATAGCTATTGTGAAGAGACCAAATATCTGTGGAGAAAGATACTGAATCCTTTGGGCAGTGCCAGGAAGCTGGGTAGCTGGAACATATGGTAGATTTTTTTTTTTTTTACCTTTTAAAAAATTCTTCCCATTGAAGAATTGCACACCAATTGCACTAGTTTGAAATATCACAATGAATGATATTTCCCCATGTCCTTGTTAGTTTTTTGCTGTTGATTATTTTGTTGATCTTAGCTACTCTGACTGGGATAAGATGAAATCTCACAATATTTTATTTTACATTTCTCTAATTGTTAAGGATTATAGACATTTTTGAGATATTTCTTAGCCATTTTAAATTTCTTCATTAGAGAATTCTCTAAGCAGATTAATACCCCCTTCCCTTCCCTTTTAAAACGGGTCATTCTGAGTTTTTTTGTTGTTATTTTATTTTTGTTTTTTGTTTTCTTGTTTTTGAGTTCTTTGTATATTCTAGATATTAATCCTCCATCAGAAGTATAGCTGACAAAGAGACTCTCCCACTCTGGGCTTTCTTTTAACTTTGCTGATTGTTTTATTAGATGTAATGAAATCTTTCAGTTTTATGAGGCCATATTTGTCAATAGTTGGCTTTTATTCCTGGACAAATGGAGTCCTATTTAAAACACCCTTTCCTAGATTTGGGATATTTTTTTTAAAACTCATGTTATGTGACTGTTTGAAAAGATTCAGATTTTGGAGAAGTGCAAATTTTGAACTTTTAGATTTGGGTTACTTAACCTACACTTAGTCTTCTTGTTAAAAATATTAAATTATAAACTTAAAATGAGCATTTTAGTGTATGAGAAATCATTGCTCACTAAAGTCTATTCAAAGATATGTCTATTTTTTTGTGCTGGGAGTCCAAACCAAGGTTTTGGAGGTGCTGATATGTACTCTAACACTGAGATCCACTGCAGTTGATTAAAGTGATTGAAAATATTTATAATGCATATTTAGCTAGTCATATTCCAACCTCTTGTACACTAACAAAAGAGATATAATAGGCACAACACTGGCTCATAAAACAATGCTGTAGGTTTTAGATTAAGTTCAAATCTCACTAGATACTTTGAAAGAGACTCATGAATTTAGACAAGAAGACCTAATTCTTTTCCAGTGTGAGGAAACAGAACTTTGTGTGAGGAATAGAACTTTATACCATGTCTCTCTTGCCTCTAAGGTCTTCAAATGCAGACTGGATTTGTGTGATTGGCTCTTGAGTGTGGTTTGCCTGTACAATTGCTTGTATGAGCTGTTTCTACAGCCACCACTGACCCCCAGCTCTGATTGGAGCCCTGACTGACACAGGCTTTCTTTTTTATACTTGCTTTCCCCCACTTACATTCTGTAGCCTGTTGAATAAACTTACTAGCTGCATTTTCCTTATTTTTGAATAATTTCGTCTTCTTTTATCTTTCATTTTTAAAGCTTTTATCTAGTTCTTCCTCCTTCCTTATCCACCTCTTGTCTATTTTTTGCCTTCTTCTTTTGGTAATGAGATGTATACCAGAATAGAATGTACGGTTTTCAGTGTTGAGACCAGAAATCACCATGTGATACAAGCTGGAAGATCTGAGGTCTTTTCTCAGCTTCTTCTATCACCTGATCTAGTTACAAATTCTACAACTTTTCCCTTAGCCTTACCCCAGTTCCCTCTCATGTGAAATGAGAGGGCTCATTTATATGCTTGTATGAAAATAGTCTTGCACAACCTATTATCATCATGCATCTAAAAAGTAAATAAAATGCAGGGGTTAAAGTTCTTTGACCATTTCCATTCCTTGAACAGCAGCTAGCAACCATCACCATCAGTAGCATTGGGAGGGAAGGACTTGAGAATAGTTATAACATAGGATCCAAAGTAAGGAGTCATCACTTCTGTCTAGGGTGACAGGGATGGATTCCCAGAAGAAAGGACACTTGAACTGCCCTCAAAGATGAGTGAGAATCTGGAAAATTAAAAGAGCATTCTGTTTGGATGGGTAAACCATGCAGTTCCTGAATGATCTCATCCCGGAAGACTAACCAGCTTGATTTTTCAAAATTAGAGAGCCTGAAGCTCATAATGGAGCAACAGTAGAGATGGGAGGAGGACTATTATTAATCTGAGGATGGTCCAGTCACTTCCTGCTGCACCTGAGCGGATCCTAAGCCAGTGACTCATCACTAGGACAAAGTACACACCTGTCACATAAATCCGGTGCTGGTTGATTTATTTTTATCTTGCTTCTGTAAACTCTTTTTGTTCCATTATTAATACTCAGTGTGCTAGGTGAGACAGGATTAGAGATGTAATAAAATCCATTTAGCTGTCTTGTGTGTGTGTGTGTGTGTGTGTGTGTGTGTGTGTGTGCTTGTTACTGATTTTTGTGGCAAAGAAAGTGAATTCTACGCCCCTGTTTTCCTTTCTTTATGAAAAATATTCTGTCCTGAGACACAGAATAGCTGTGGCTTCTGTGTTTTGTTCCACTGTGAATGGACTTAGCCTTTACTGAGCCTGGCACTTTGAGGATTTGATTTTGCCCTTACAAAAGCTCTCTGAAGGAGGTCTAGTGGTACCATTTTACAGATAAGACCCAAAGTTGTAGTATAAAGTGACCAAAGTGGACTGGCTTAGATGTCAGGGTTCTTTCTAGTGACTTTCTAATGATGCTAGCTCTCATGATAGTGCATTCTTAAGACACTTGTGCCTAGAAAGAGTGCTTCAGGAAGAAGGCAGAGTTCTAACAGCTTTTCCTCCTTTTCTCAGTTTAGACTCCGCCCCCAAGAAGCTATAGAGGATCAAATGTGTTTATTAAAACGATTCCTGGAACTCAAAGAGAACTCGGTTTTCCTCTTTGTAGCAGGTTGTCACGTACATAGAGATGGTTTAATAAAGAAGCTCTCATTTCTCTTCTTCCTCTCTCCTCCGCCTTCTCTTTTTAAGGAAAAACAGTTTCTGAGGAGGCAGAGCTCAATCAGTGATCGAAGTGGTTTTGTTGTTTGTGACTCTCCAAACTTCATATTGAAACCCAATCTTCAACACTAGTATTAGGCATGACCCCTTAGGTGGTTGGTGGCCCCTGTCTGTAATCCAAGCTTTAAGGAAGCCGAGACTTCTGTATTACACAGTGAGTTTCAGGTTAGTGTAGGCTACAGAGTGAGTTCCTGTTTCTAAGAAGGAAACATACAACGAACAAAATGGCGGCGGGGGCTTTTCAGGTGCCCGGGCCCTGAGATTCTCGTCTCCTGAATGGAATTAGAAAGGATTTAGGGATCCAGGTGGGCTTTCCTGTCTTTTTGGCCGCATGAGCACGTTTGACCACTCTAGGGGACATAGTACAAAGGAGTTATTATAGAAGCACAGAGCTTAACCTCACCAGGCACCAAGTCCAGTAATATTCTGATTTGGGGTTTCCTAGCCTGAAGAACTAGGGTAGACATATTTTTGCTCTTTATTAATTGTTCAGCCTTTGATATTTTGTTAGAGTAGTGGAAATGAGTAACAGTGACCATTCGACCTAGCTTTAGAAATTTGATTGGTTTTCAAAGGTCCAGTGAAAGTGGATCCCATTCGTTTGAATGACTTTTTTCTTGGCCACGGAATAGTGACAACTGTCACTGCTATGTTGGGCTTCATGTCTTGAAAACATACCTATTACCGGCCTTTTCAAGTTTTTGTTGTGGTTTCCAGCACAAATACAATTTGAGAAGTTTCTTTAAGATTGGCGACATTTCAGTATGACTAATCGAAGTTATCTTCTTTGTCCATTCTCACCAACCTCACCAAATCCCGATATGCACAGGTTCTCTTCCTCAACTGTTTCCAACAACTAGGGAAAGATTCCTATTAGTTAAAATGTTCTTCATTAAAAAGACAGTGTTGTGGTGGCATTTCTACTTTCTTTCCCTCCGTGCCTTGCTTTGACTGGAGGCAGCCTTAATTGGGCCACGATCAATCCTCAATCCGCTAAAAGACAGCAAGTAGGGAGAGGCAGGTGGAAGGGGCAAAGCATGAATATTAATTAGCTAAGATTCCAAACAGAAGCCTTTTAATTATATTAAAATGCACAGGCCCGCAGGCAGTGAGATGGTTCCTACTATAAATCTGACGACAGGCCATTACCTCTGCAACGTCAATGCCTTTTAATGAATGAATATATACATTTCAAGTGGAGGAGTGGAAAATGCTTCTGTGTTTATAAATATTAAAAGAAAACTATCAAAGGACAAGATATCCATGACAGCTTTTCTTAGGCCAGAGGTGTTTCGGGATGGCTGACACAATGCATCCCAGGCTGTGAAACTAAAGCCCATGGCTAACAGGAGGTTTGATTCAATTACAGACCGATGACTGAGCCAGGCTCAGCCAGAGGCTCCTGTCTCCAGGTCGGTGAGTGAGGAAGCTGAATTGACTTTTCGGGTCATTTCAAAATCACTCAACACAGGAAACAAGGAAGTCAGCTGCCTTTCTTTGGTACTTGTTAACAGGAAGAAAACATTTAAAACTTGAAGGGTGACTGGTTACATGGCAGAAGAAACTCTAAATGGAGAAAAGCCATGGATTCCAGGGCCAAGAAAAAAAATTTTTTTCAAGAGAACAGACCTCAGGAGGGCTAGAGTCACCTTGAAATGACCACACAAGAGGATGCTGGGGAGAGCGTGTGAGGTGAAAAGCTGGTGGTGGATTGCTTGACTCCAGGGACAAAACAGAACTTGGTAACTAGCCAAGTGGGTGTCATACTAAAGAACGAGCCGTGGAAGGGAGGACCTGTTTTCTGATTAGCATCCTGACTACTCACATTTTTTTTTTTAAATCAAGTATGTGAGGGCTTCGCTTCCAAGGACCTCCTGATTTCCAATCTGGAGACTTTTCTGGAGTGTACAGATAGATTTCTAAGTTTAAATCTCCACTTGAGGAAGTTAAGAGTGCCACATAGTGTGCACTCCCTATATAATTATGATAGCATCCATGAGTCGGTTCAAATGTTCAGCTCAAATGTGAAGAAGTGATAGTGTTCATTGGATCAAATGCAGTAGTCAACAACAAGACTACTTCTTTTTATCTTTATTAACTTGAGTATTTCTTATTTACATTTCGATTGTTATTCCCCTTCCCAGTTTCCGGACCAACATCCCCCTAACCCCTCCCCTCCTCTTCTATATGGGTGTTCCCCTTCCCATCCTCCCCCCATTACTGCCCTCCCCCTAACAATCACATTCACTGGGGGTTCAGTCTTGGCAGGACCAAGGGCTTCCCCTTCCACTGGTGCTCTTACTAGGCTATTCATTGCTACCTATGAGGTTGGAGTCCAGGGTCAGTCCATGTACAGTCTTTAGGTAGTGGCTTAGTCCCTGGAAGCTCTGGTTGCTTGGCATTGTTGTTCATATGGGGTCTCAAGCCCCTTCAAGCTCTTCCAGTCCTTTCTCTGATTCCTTCAACGGGGGTCCCGTTCTCAGTTCAGTGGTTTGCTGCTGGCATTCGCCTATGTATTTGCTGTATTCTGGTTGTGTCTCTCAGGAGAGATAAGACTTCTTGCCTTGTATGATCATCTTCAACTTTGGAAAACTTGTAGGATGGAAAAGGAGACTCACCAGAAAACTCCTGCACATCCCCTGCCCTTGAAGTTTGACATTGGCAACCATGGAAAGGTCATAAGCAGGAAACCATTTTTTTCAAAGACAGTTAAAATTAACTGTAAGCCCCTGATATCTATCCAAAGTATTTATGGTTTAGAAAAGTGCTATGATAGAGTTTGCATGACCAATAATCTCAAAAATCATTTGTAATCTGGCATACTGCTTGCATTATATAGAACCATGTATGTAAAACATTAGTAAGGGTAAAGCACAGTTGATCCCTTCAAGCCGTGAGACAATGTTCCAGAATGAATGCCCAGTTTACAGAAATCTGCCTCAGTAGACTATCTTGCTAAAATTTGCAGGGGAGATGTAAGCAAAGACTTCCTTATAAAGTCCCCAGTGGCAAACAGAGCTACAATTCCACCATTGTGGGGAACCTGGAGAAGAATAAAAAGGATGTTACATTACATAGCATAGCATAGCATAGCATAGCATAGCATAGCATAGCATAGCATAGCATAGCACAGCACAGCACAGATTTCCATGCTCATAGTCTCTGGAGAGTGGGAGCAACGTGAATACCCATCACCTGTCTGATAATGAATTGCTATTAATCAATATAAGCCAAGACGGTGATTTATCAAGCCACTCTCACTTGCTGATGGGATCTTTTCCTTTGTAATGTCCATAACCAGAGAGCCAAGCTGATGGTCATTTGTTGTCTGGGAGCTATAGCAGGGAGAGGTTCTTTTCTTATCCTTTTGACTCTTCTATAAAGAGTGGAAATGAAGCTTGGCTGCAAACAGCTATATCTTATCTCTCATTCAATTTGCTCCACCAATGACTGGTCTTAGATGAAGCCTTAGCTACTAGCCAGGGTTAGAATCTGGCCACTGGGAGAGGGGTCAGGAAGAAATCCACTTACTTGTAGCTTAAGCAATGTCTAGCTTACTCTAGGCTAGGGCATGGTGGAAATTGGAAAGCTTTTATTCATCTTCATCCAATTCTGTCTCCTATTTGCAACTCCTCTAGCCCTCTTGCTAGTCTGAGATACATATAAGGACTTTTGAGTATGAAATTACTCCTGGGGAAAAGTTTTTACTCTCTTATAGCTCAAAATTACCAGAAATTTCTAGCACTGCTTTAATTAAGTTCAGTTGGAAAACTTGACTCTCTGAAATCTATCTAGACTATTCCAAGCTCATTTAGTTAAGCTACACATCCCAAGAACAGGACTGTTGGGCTGGTACTAGAACTGGAGAGCTTTCAGGAATACATGGCTATGGCAGACATTAAAGATCTCAGCATACAGATCTCATTGTTGGATCAGTAGCAGAGATGAGTCGTAGCCTTTTTCAAAGAGGGCATAGGCGAACCCTTTTGCTTAGGGTGAGCACATGCTGTTCAGGGTAAACCAATGGAGTCAGGATTTCACAGAGACACATGAGTGATAAATGTGGTAGTCACAGGAAATGTGGGTAACTGAAAAGCAAGAGAGTTTGGGAAGGAGACTGCTTGGCAGGGAAGATTGATTTGCCGGGCTGGTCTTGTAACCAGACTCTCCTGGACTTGTTTTCAAGGTTTTAAAAGAGTTGCCAATAGAAACAGACCAAGTGGTTCTCAGAAGACCTCTTTGCAAGCAACTAGCTGCTGTAGAGAGGTGCCCTACGGTTCAATGTAGAAAGCATGCATGGTGCACACCCATGTGTCCTTTCCTTTTCTCTTCTTCTCCTATGTTTAACTTAAGAAGTAAAATTTGCTTTCTTTCCTCTGGGATTTCACCAATAGTCTGCAGCAAATACTGTAATAAACATCCAGGGGCCTAGCTTAAAAAAAAATCTTCACCTTCTCTTTTCTTGCAATGTTTCATCCTGGAACTTGGTTACCATACTGTTCCTAAGCCTAAGAAACCACATCGTAAACCCCAAGGCAGCAGTCCTAACTGAGCTCACAGCTAGATAGTATTGTCAACACTGTGACCAGGGATATGCTGCTGCTTCTCCTTGTGCCATATTTGATACCTGTATAAACTGACCACTTTGTTACTTGTGTTGTGGCTAATGGGAAGGTTTTTACTTTTAGATATGAGAGAGAGAGAGAGAGAGAGAGAGAGAGAGAGAGAGAGAGAGAGAGACAGACAGAGAGAGAGACAGAGAGAGAGACAGAGAGAGACAGAGAGAGACAGAGAGACAGAGAGAGACACAGAGAGAAACAGAAATGGAGAGAGAGAGACAGAGAGAGACAGAGAGACAGAGAGAGAGAGAGACAGAGAGACAGAGAGACAGACAGAGACAGAGAGAGACAGAGAGAGAAACAGAAATGGAGAGAGAGAGAGAGAGAGAGAGAGAGAGAGAGAGAGAGAGAGAGCAAGAACATCAGGGATATAAGGAGAATGAGAAGTTGGTGGAGGGAATCCTATAAGCTGGAGGGGGTTTAGGATAGGGGAAGAGGTGAGAAGGCTTGCATAGACTTTTGAGATGTATAACAGGTACTTGTGGTACCACCATGAGTTTATGATATTTTGATAGGTACCACAGGTAGTCATGTGTTCCTTCTGCCAGAGGTAGGGAAATGACTCCTTTTGGTAGAGGGGGACAAGTTCCCAAGGAATGCTGAATTTTATCTAACTGCCAGAAATATTCCTATAGTCCAAGTTGATCTCAACTCTGGATATTTAGACTGCCTTGGAGTTTGGGGAATTGGAGTTTCCTTTGGACCTTTACAATATCAAGTAAGGAAACAGTCAATACAGGAGCACAAGCAATAATTGTCACTTGAAATCATTATATTCGAGATGTTTAGTTACACAGTAATAGATAGTCAAAATATATAGAGCCTTCACACTTTGGAAGACATAATTTAACTGAATTGCACGTTTGGTTGGGAGAGGGTAGGCATCTCTGGAAACTGTACTTGTAGAAAGAGGCCGTGTGGACAGCAATGGCAAGGTCAGTTTCACAGGGCAAGTAGGAATGGAGGAAGAGAGGGCCACAAGAAGGCTCCTGAGAAATGTCAGAAAAGACTTTCAGACACTTGGATGGATGTGAAAGTGAAATCCTGAGGTGCCCCATTAATGAGCAGGCATGAATTACAGAACCCTGACTGTGCAAGTCAATGCTACTAGTACTGTATTGCCATTACTAGAGCATCTTCTGTTCCCTTTGAAATCAAGATGGGGTCTTTTGAAGCTCCAGTTCATACCCTGTAAAAGACTCCCAAATATTGCTATGTCTAGAGGAATTAGTTTCTCTTCATTAGCCCTAGATCTGAAGCCTTGCCTTCTACCTTTATAGATGATCTCATTGTTTCAAAGAGCAATGGAAACACAAAACTGAGATCTTCTGCTTCCCACAAGTTCTGGAGGTAAAAGCAGTGATTTATGACTAGGAGATTCAATGAAGGTGGCTAACCAAGATTTGAAATAGCAAAAATGGACCTAAAACGATTCTCATTTTCAAAATGCCTTAAATTGTTCTGCTACTGAGGCATTTCCATAAGCAATAACTCACCAGCTATCAACTCTGCCTTCTCCTGTGTCATGGCTCTACTCTTTCAGTAATAAATAAATAAATAAATAAATAAATAAATAAATAAATACATATACATAAATACATAAATAAATAGATAGATAAATAAATTTTTCTCATTTCCTCCAAAGGACAGCTATCTATTATGCTTAGTGTCTTTTATCCCAACTTAAGTAGCTTGTGAGGCATGTTACTCCGGACAGTTCCTGTCCAAGAACAATTAAACTGCTAGCTGGTACAGCAGTAACATTGTAGTGTTTTAATTTCTACTCTACTCAAATGATTAGTTTCTTGCAGAGATGTCTAGTATGTCTCTGCCCCCTCCCCCGATCATGTGTGTGTGTGTGTGTGTGTGTGTGTGTGTGCGCACGCGCGCACACAGATGCGTGCATGCTGAATGAGTGGAGAGAAAAATCAAAATCACACAGAATAAAACTGGGCCTGACCTGCTTTTGTATCAGACTTGTTCTGTCTTCCATTGTAGAGGGTATAGACATTCTTGAGAGGTGGTCTTATGTGTAATAATTTCACTAACTCTTCTATTTGTCACCACAAGGAAGGGAGAACATCTGAATTTTCCAGCACAGGCTCTGCTATCCTGTATCAGTCACAGAGAGGGGTTCCTTGAAGGCTTCACCAAGCCAGTGGTCTAGGTGGGCAGCTTCATGGGCTTAAATGTAACAACACTGTGTCTTGACATAGAGTGTTTGTTCCTTTCACTGTGCCCAACCCACTAGGCAAAGCTTCTTTGGATTTTCCTTCCACATGTGAACTTCCTATTCCTACCCCTACCCAAGTTTGCAGCTGTTTCCCCATGGAAGTGAATCTGTACTTCCAGAATGTCTTATTCAAGGCATAATCAAATGAAACTGTTCCTAGGGAGTTACTGAGTTGTCCAATGGTCCTTGGCATTGTTTTGTGAAATCTAAGCACAGTAGCGTCTAACTGCTGCTGTTTTCGTGACTAATGGCATCCTCTTCCCACTACCCCAACCCCTACTTCCTCGTCCATCAGGAGGTTTCCATTCTTTAGTCCAGACAGAACCACTCTCCTTCGTTGTTGCTATATTTCTCTTAATTCTTCATCACACTGAAAATTGGACCAATCTGGGAGTCTAGAGACAATTAGGTTATCCTTGCTCCCAATAAAATATAAACTCAAGACTGAGAAGGCTTGAGTTTCTTTATACATCAACATCCAGTTCAGTGTTCTTTATCTTCTTTGACAAGACCCTCATACTTGGAAAATTTCTAGCAGCAGCAGCAGTAGCAGCAGCAACAAATGATCTTGACTCAGAATGGCTGGTTTTTCTTTTTGTTTTTAAGTAGCAGGCAAGCATTGGTGAGCTGTCTGTTTCATTTACAAATTCATCTCTTTTAAATGTTGACAGGGATGACTCTATAGTAAAATATGAACAAGACATGGAATCTCTTGTTAAAGGGGTTAATTACACCTTCCCCGCAGTAATATTCCAGGTGTCCTTTCAATCCCCTCCTGTCTGGAAGGGATTTGACTATTCTGCTGATGTTTTTCCTCCACTCCTTTAACTATGACCATCTCCACATAAAATTCTTAAACCATTCTTACCATTTTAGCATTCAACATAGGTAAAATATGTTGTCTATATATTCTCAAACCTCCATTGCTATGTCCTCATGGGCACAATTGCATTGCATTTTCCCGTACCTTTGTGGTTAGGCATGATCACGTGACTGGAATAGATCATGGGATAAAATGACCCTACATTGTCCTTTCTAACTTAGTTCCTTAGGAAGTTCCCATGTAAAGTTTTGTAGCTTTTTCTCTTTCTCATCTGCAGGCTGAATGCAGTCCATCAAAGAGATGCTCAAGATGGAGGAGCAGTGTGGAATGAGAATTTGTATGGGGCAAGACATTTCTGAAGACTGGACCCTTACTAGACAGTCTCATGCCCAGAACTATTAAGAAGCTGAACTTCCCAGGTGATTTCCTGTCTCAGGAATCTTCTTCTGACTGATGAAGTTGCCCTGTCTTTCTTCCACAGCATCAACATCTGTAATGCCTGCTTTTGATTTGAGAACCACAGACCACCAGACAAAAGGAAGAAGTCTTTCACAAAACTGTTGGGAGGGGAGATACAGGACGCTCAACACCAAAGGGTCTAGAGTTGGAAGCAATGAACTTATTTCTCTCTGCATAACTGTGTGACCTAAACTAATTGCTTATCTCTCCTGCAATTCTTCCATTAGGAAATGGGAAAACACAAGATGGCATATAGGAAAGAATCTGGCTGTGGCACTCAGTAGAGCATTTTTAATTTAAATGCTTTTCAGAATGCAGTTTTGGAGTTTAGCAGAAGATGAAGCAAAAAGAGGAACAGTTTGTAGCTTCAAGTAGCAAGTCCAAAAAACAAGAACATGCCACTCTGGCTACATTGAATCATGAACCATGTGGTAGGATGTATGAGAACACCGACACACTCATTTAACATCATAATTCTTTACAATTTCACCGTTACCCACATATTGGATACTCAGAAACTGAGTTTTGTCAACATTTGTTTTCAGCTGGATAATTTTTAAGTCATTTCTTGTTGCTTCTTTCAGCTTAGGTGGCCAACTCATTCAGTTAATTCCTGAGCTTTCTACTGACACAGCTGAAGATCCATTGTGAAAGATGAAAGATAATAATTCTGTGCCTGGTGTGGGGGAAACAGAGACTGACATTTGAATGAGTCATGAAGACCAAAACATTAAGGAATTAGGAATTAGGTTATCTGAAGCAACCTAAGAAACAGCCTATACTCATTAGCTTTTGTCAAAGTGAAATGAACTAGAGTCACTTGGAAAGAGGAACATTAATTGAAAAGTTGCTTCAGTCAAGTTGTCCTGTGAGTATATCTGCGGGGCATTGTCTTGATGACTGCTGTAGAAGGGCCCAGTCCACTGTGGATGCTGCCATCCATGGGCAGGTGGTCTTGATTCGAATAAGAAATCTGGAACTGAGGGCTGGACAGATAATCTGAGGTTAAGAGCATTGGTGGCTCTACCAGAGGACTCTGAGAACCCATATACTGGCTCTCTTTCTCTAAGTACAGTTCCAAAGGATCTGACACACTCTTTTGGCCTCTATGAGCACCAAGCACTCCATGGAGTACACAGACATACAACCAGAATAAGCAGCCATCCACATAAGACAGAAAAGTAAGCTAGAAAGCGAAAGAAAGCCAGCTGAGTATGAGCAGGAAAGCTAGGCAGTGTTCCTATGTGGTCTCTGCTTCAGCTCCTACCTGTCTTGAGGTCCTGCAAAACATCCCTCAATGGTGGCCTGTGATGTGGTAGTAAGAGAAACAGGTCTTTCTTCTCCTAAGTTGCTTTAGGTCTTGGTACTTACCACAGCAACTGATAGCAAACTAAGACAAAAGCTCTTCCCATATCCTCTAGATTGAAAAACCCTATGAATTTGATCCTTTTTAGGAGGGTAGCTCACCACTGGCCCCTTTCAATTGTAAACATGACAGAGAACACTTGTCTTGCTTTTTGGTGAAGATACAGAGCCAGAGCTAATCAATTTTGTTAAAAGAGACAATGGCTATTATGAATAAGACTGCTATGAACATAGCCGAGCAAATGTCCCTGTGGTATAGTGGGGCATCTTTTGGGTATATTGCCCAGGAGTGGGACAGCTTGGTCTTGAGGTAGAACTATCCCCAGTTTTCTGAGGAACCACCAAATTGATTTCCAACGTTGTTGTACAAGTTTGCACCCCCACCAGCAAAAGAGGAGTGTTCCCCTTGCTCCACATCCGCGCCAGGATGTGCTGTCACTTGAGTTTTTGATCTTAGCCATTCTGATGGGTGTACAATGGACTCTCAGGGTTGTTTTAATTTGTATTTCCCTGATGACTATGGACTTTGAACATCCTTTAAGTGTTTCTCAGTCATTTGAGATTCCCTTTGTTGAGACTATTCCAGGTAGCTATGCACCCCATTTTTAATTGGGTTATTTGGGTTGCATTGTCTAATTCTTGAGTTTTTCATAAATTTTGGATATGGTGTTATGGTGGTTTGAATATGTTTGGCTTAGGGAGTGGCACTATTAGGAGGTGTGGTTTTCTTAGAGAAAGTGTATCACTGTGGGGCTGGGCTTTAAGACCCTTATCCTAGCTTTTTGGAAGTCGGTATTCTTCTGTTTGCCTTCGGAACAAGTTGCAGGACGCTCATCTTCTCCAGTGCAATGGCTGCCTAGATGATGTCATGTTCCTGCCTTTATAATAATGGACTGAACCTCTGAACATGTAAACCAGCTCCAATTAAATGTTGCCCCTTATAAGAGTTGCCTTGGTCATGTCTCTTCACAGTAATGAAACCCTAACTAAGACAGGTGTGTACTCACATATAAGTGGATATTAGCCATATACTACACATCACAAACCCAAAGAAGCTAGACAAGAAAAAAGGCCCAATCAAGGATAATTAATATCACTTAAAAGGGGGAATAAAATAGTTGTAGGAGGCAGATGGAGGGAGGGAACTGGGTAGGAGAGGGGATGGGGAGTTTAGGATTGGGTGTGGGAAGGGACAAGAAAGATGGCCATAAGGATGAATGGAAATCTGCAACTGGCAGGGTTGGGGGTGTGGGGAGCATCTGGAGGACAGTCTAGATATCTGGCATGAGGGAAGCTCTCAAGAATCAATAGGGGAGACCTTAGCCGAGACTCATAGTGGTCAGGATATGAAGTCTGAAGAGGTCACCAGGCAATAACCCTTGTAGATTGATAGCATTTGCAACTTACCCACAGAACCTTTGACCAGAAATTTGTCCTATCTATAAGAAATGCAGATATGGGATGGAGCAGAGACTGAGGGAGTATTCAAACAATGTGCAGCCTAACAGGAGAGCCATCCCCTGGACAAGTGCCAAATCCTAACACTATTAATGATTTTCTGTTATGCCTGCAGACAAGAGTCTAGCATGGCTGTCCTCTGAGAGGCTCCACCCAGCAGCTGACTCAGATAGATACAGAGACCCACAGACAAACATTGGGTAGAGCTTGAGGACCCTTGGGATTGGGGGAAGGATTGTGGGTTCCTAGGGGGATAGAAACCCCATAGGATGATCAACAGAGTCACTTAACCTGGACCCTTAGGGTTTTCAGAGACTGAACCATTAACAAGGGAGCATGCACAGGCTGGACTTAGGCTCTCACACATATGTAGAAAATGTACAGCTTGGTCTTCATGTGGGTCCCGAATAACTGGAGCAGGATCTATTCCTAAAGCTGTTGCTTATCTGTGGAATCAGTTCCCGTAACTTGGCTGTCTTCTCTGGCCCTGTACAGACTTGATGTACCAAGTTGGAAGGATATAGGGAGAGGGTAGAGCCATTCTCTCAGAGAATGGGGAGGGGCTATGGGGGCCGTGGGGTGGAGCCATTGGGATGTAAAGTGAATAAGAGAGAGAGAGAGAGAGAGAGAGAGAGAAAGAGACAGAGACACAGAGAGAGACAGAGAGACAAAGAGAGACAGGGAGAGACAGAGAGAGAGACAGAGAGACAGAGGGACAGAGGGACAGAGGGACAGAGAGAGAGAATAGGACATTTCTTATACCTAAAGAGGTAAGCAGATCTCTATTAACTACTGAGGCCTAATCCAAAGATCCACATCTAACTAAATGCAGAACACTCTAATATAGGTTTCTTCAGTCTAAATGCCAGTTTTTATTTATCTTAGGAGGCACAATGAATTCAAAGGAAGATGATTTATTGTAGGACTAACCAACAGCTCTGACTGGATTGAAGGGTCAGTCTATGGTACGTGACACTGATGCAGTAGCCAACGACCTGAAACTAGACAAGTAATGGGCCAAGGGGAAAGCCTGCTACTCCAATGTTGCTAAATGAACATAGCAATAGAATGACTCCTAAGGACACACTGTTCCTCCCACAGGTCAGAGCATTGCTCACCCGTCATCAGACAAACTTCTTACAGCAGATAAGAATTAACACAGGCCCCACACCTGGACAGCGAGCAAAGAGTGAGAGACTTTGGAATACTCCGTCCTAAATGGGAGATTTTCATCCAACTTCTCCCTTCTTCCCTCGGTAGAAGAAGACACAGAAAGTCTGTAAGTGCCAGAGGGAATGGATGACTCCGAGGGAACTGTATCTTCCAGACAATCTGTCTGACCGTCAGTCAAGAGTCAGAACACATATCCCTGTCATGCTCACTCATGACTCTCCTGCCAACCTCCTGGTAATGAATGAAGGCAACCAAAGACCATGTTGTGGACCTGCCTTCTTGGCTGCCGGGGATGCTAGTTACATAAGGTTGCATGGCACTTGGGCTGGAGGTGAGAGTGGTGGGAGAGATGCTGTTGGCCCCAGAGACTGACTGTGGAGCAATAACTCTACCAGGCCAGTTCTGCCTCTCTGCTACTCAGACCTTTTCCAAATGTGCAGCAACACGGCATTCTCCAGACCTAAGAAAATACCTGAAGAAAAAGTGGTTCTGTGTCTATTTCTGTTTTTAGGACTACGGGTCATTTGTTGGCATGGTGATCCATCACTAGTTCTTTTTCTTTCTGTTTTTTTGTCCTCCCCAATTTTTTAAGATGGCTGCTTACCTTTTATAACCTACATGCATCATCCATGTTGCTTCCCCCTCCCTACTCCACCCCTCGCCTCTCTACCCCCAAGGTATTTTTCCAGACTTTTGCCATCTGTACCAAATTTATTTAGTTTCTTTTCTAATACTTCCTTTGATGTCAGGACATGTAATACCAATGGTGTGGAGCAATTCCAAAGCTAGATGCACAGGGACTGGCCAAATGATCTCGACAATATTATTTCATCCATATTCTAGAAACATTTCTCCTTTTCTTATTCTGCAAGAGGGCATGCAATATAGGTCAAAAATAAAGTTATGACTTAAGTTCAGTCCTACTCAGAGACTGCCTGTTTGTAAGGCATGAATCAGGTGTTCCAGGGCCCCTGCTGCTGTTGGCGCCCTTTGTCTTGGAAGCCACAAGACCCCCTCAGTGACTTGGAATGGCTAGGACTGCCAATCACGATGTCAAGTAAAAGAAGTAAAATTTCATTTTCTCTTTGAGTCTGAGACCCTGTCTGAATTCAGGAGTTAGTGGATATGCGAAGTTTCAGACAAATCTGCATCTTAAAAAAGACAGTAAATCATGGTAAGCCATATGACACATCCAACAGGAGAAGGAATACAGCAAGAGCTATGAAAAGACAAAATATTGAAAATAAAAAAGGACTATAAGCTCACCAATATATTGCCTGAGAATCCTGGTTTATTGACCTGAATCAAGAGACGGGCATCAGAATTTTAAAATCTAATGGGGCCTTGGGATGTAGCTCAGTGGTAGAATACATGAGTTTGAGCCTCAACAGCACATCCCAAACAAGTCTAGATGTAGGCTACCTTAAGGACCCTTGAGTATACACTTATCTTTTTTGGTAAGTTAATAATAAAACAAGACACCCTCTCTAAATTAGTGAATGTGTATTCACCTCTTGAAAAATATGTTGAAGATGCTCATTTACCCTTAGATTGTGTGGAAGAAAGAGGCTTAAGACTTAGGAATAGAGAATTCCAGGAAATGGCTTTGTGGTCTTGAAAAAGCCATTTAAAGTTTCTGGATCTTCATTTCTTTATAAACAGTATGAGTGGAAAAATTACACTATTTTCTATTAGAGACATGTGTTTCAAAGGATTCTTATAGATTGGCATTATGTTGGTATAGAAAGTGGGTTAAGAACAAAGTCTCAAACTTGTAGTGGCTTCAGAGAGTGTGTGCATTTTCCTCCTTTTTCTTTTTCTTGCCTTTTTCATCCATTTGTCCTGGTTTCCAACTGCAAGATGTGGTTCTCTGACCACATGCAAATCCCATTAGACCTAATATCTCAGGCTACTTTGGTGGTTCATAAAGAATAACCAAAGTTTTAGCTCTGTCTACATGAGGCCTTCAGACCAAACTGGGACTAAATGTTCTAATTTGTATTGAATTGTTTGCCAAGTAAATATGACGTTCTCTTGATATAAACAAGAGAATAGACAACCAACACAGTTCTTAACAGCAGACAGGTAAGCAGTTCCAACTTGGATTCTGCCTACTTCCAGTAGTTGTACATTAATCTTGATGTAAGTGAGTCCTGCTGTCTCCTGTGGGATGTTCAGTGGTTTTCACGGTGTTGTAGCAAAGGTGAAGGGTGGCAGATGCATGATGCCCTCTACAAAGGTAAGATCTGAGAAAAGGCTATCTGGGCACTAGGATGATTAGAATATCTTCCTGTCATAAAGAAGGCCAAAATATTGGAACTGTCATCTGAGTTAATCAATATTTATTAAACCTATCCCAGTAACAACATCAATGGTCGCTGAGAGTACTGTTTTAACATTTCGAGGTTGACCACAATGTCTAGATTTTCAATTAAATTTCACAAGAAAACTGACCATTGCTTAATCTTTGTACGTAGAGTAACCGAGCTGTTCTAGCATTTATGGGACCCCTTATAATGATGTGCTAAGGTCATCAATAATAGTAACGACAGTCATCTGTATCCGACTCTGGTTGAGAGAGAGTCTAGCTGTCAGGGTTTCTTTTTAATCCCCAGAACTTTTACCAGTGAAGTATGACTAGCACATAGGTCAGTTAAAATGTACAAATATAAAGTCAAACTGAACAGCACTTACTATCTTGAGACAGGAGTTGGCTCCTGGTACATTTGGTCTCTGGCTGATGGCTGTTCATCATGGTAGCAAATCTATATCTTAGGAACTGGGCTCCCTGGAGAGGTTCTGTTGTAACGCTGCTTGGAGCTCCAGATCTGGCCTGACATTTTGGCAGCCAAGCTAAAGAGAAGCTGTCTTTCACTCTGAGGCTTTTCAGACCATAAAGCACAGCAATTTGGTTGTGGAAGACCCCGGCAGAAACAACAAGAGAAAATTGAAAACACATAAGCACATTTGCTGGGTTTAATAGCCCTGCTCCTTCTTTCTACCTCCGGTACCTTAGGCACAAATTGCTGACCTCTATTTAATTTTCTGAACTGCAAGAGTTATGGCCCTAAAGTTCAGTGAATTGGAAGAGGTAAGCTTTTATGCCTTTGAGCCAGCTTCCCCATAAGCATTAAGTCTACAAATAAAAGCAACATTTCTATTTATACTTCCTGGGGTTTCTGTATTAGGGAAGCCACGCACGTCCCTGCATGTGCGCGAAGGTGACTGCATGGTCAAATCTGTGCCCAGGTAATGGGACAGAAGCCTTCCAATCTGGGCCAGAGGAAACAACCAAAGCAGATGGACAAGAGATAGTAAAAACAACACACGCAATTTCACTTGGGAAAGGGCACCTGCTCAAACAACATTTGTTTGATTCTCCTTCTGTTCACGGGTGACAAATGTGTACTAGAGGAAGTCTTATGTGCATAACCTAGCTACTCACTTCTAACCAGGGCAGGATGCTAAAAGGACATCCAGCTTCCTCCATTCACATGGCAATAGATGCACACAGCATCACTCACCTCATTCCAGATACGGCATGTATCGTTGTAGTCATTCAGTTCCATGAATATCCCCTTACTCACAACTGGACCAGAACCTTCTCTGCCATGCCAGCATCACCCCACCCCCAAAAGAATGTGTGTGCGCGTATGTGTGTATATATGTATGTATGTGTATACATGTATGCATACACACACACATACATACACACACACATACACACACACATACACACACACATACACACACACACATACACACACACATACACACACACACATACATGTCTTGTTAATCTCGTAGATGGTTCCCTCGGACATCCAACCTTGCTGTTTCTGTCAGAACTCCTGTATTTCACTCAACTCTTTGTGTACATGTGTTGCAAATAACATTTCAATATGGTGGAGGTAAACGTACATTAGTCAACCTCTCCAAGGATCAGTTTTGCATGTTTTCAGGGAAATATTTTCAGGAAATATTGCTTAGGTCCAAAGATATGAGTCAGATGGTGAGGACTTTATGTCCCTTGGCAGACTGTACGATGGGCAGTGGTTCTTCCTGAAATATCCCCTGCGGCTCTGTTCAGAGCCTCTGCTTGGCAAAGGGCTAGATCATCACAACCAGCATCTTAACACATTTTGTCAAAGCTGAGTTGGAGGCATCTGACTTCACCGTCAGCTACTGAAGTGGTGCTGGTACAAGCTCTGTGTTTCTTTAAACTAGTCTACCTAGAATAATTTGCTATTCAACTGAGACACTGTTGCCTTTTTGACCCAATGACCAGAGAAAAGTGAAGCCATTTTGCATTCTCTGGCACCACTTTTGAAGCCAAGTTTATACTTCCATCAACAATGGTCACTTACGATCTTCTCCTAAGGGTCCTCTGCCTTACCTACCAGAGCCTGTCTGAAACGGGAATGTGCCCATTGTTTAAATGCCTTGTTAAAAATGAAGAGTCTGATTCAGAGGAACTGCCTGAGGTTTGAGAAGTCCGACAGGATGGCAGCTGACGCTGATGGTGCTGGTATAAAAAGCCTCAGGCTACCTAACACAGCATACACTGTTGGCATGTGGCTTCTGAGCTTAGAAATACAGACAGTACCAGTATATGCTTCCTAAAAGTGTAAAAAAGGGGGGAAAAAAGCAAATTAAAAATCCCATCAGATTCTGCAAAACTAGTAAATAAAAATGAATATACAAAGTGTCTCATGAATAATTAAACAATACTACTTTACATTTTGAAATGGTGAAATCTTAAGATTAAGAAATTGGGTTATATAAAAAAGTTGAGTATTAAGATTTATTTTACCTGTTTCTTTTGCTTTTGTTTTAAACATGAAAACAGAAAACGTTAAGTTATATGCAGGACATGGCTTACATTACATTTCTATTGGGTAGCTCTGTGCACAGAAGCAGCAGAGAAGAATAGCATTTGCCAGAATTGTCCTGAGCTCTGAGATCACCTTGCCATCCTGCCCTCCAGTCCTAGGCTTTGATGCTCCTGGGCTCCCTGTCTATGTCCTTGGACTGTAATGCTGGAGCACAGGCTAACGGCTGAGTTCTGAGTTTTCTCTGAGGGTGGTATACCCACTCACTTCCACTGTTGACCTCTTCCACAAGCTTGGTGATCCATAGCCTCTCAAGGGTCCAATCTACACTGCAGTCCAGAGCTGCCAAGGTTGGAAGAAAGACTGCGATGCTGCTTAGAACTAGGAAGGAACATAATGGGATATCAAGTCTCCTGTAGATAAGATGAAAGGTTAGAAGCAAAACGTCACATGTAGGAGATGGTTTACCCTGAGAAGGGCATCATTTTACCGGGGAATATTAAGTTCAGGTAAGCAAAGAGGTACATGTTTAGAAGAATCAGAGCTCCCACCTCATGGGTAGCCATGCTGAACTGGTAAACTGAGTCTTGGGAAAATGTGTTATAGGTAAGTGATTCCACTCCAAACATATCAATACATGGTATCAGGAGGATTGGCGAGGGGCAAGGGGGGGAGCAAAGATACTTAGCAAATAATTAGGGTGGGGGACAGTGTGTTCTGAGACTCTGGATTGTTCGTAGATAGTTGTTAAATATCTTGCTAAATTGGATACAAGAAGATCCTGATTGGTCTTAATCCTATCTCTCACGATCCAGTGTTCACTGAGAACCAGAAGGAGATTGAAAGAGTGCAGAGAGGAATTAGTCAGCGAGGCACCAAATGGAGACGCATGTGCAGAAGGGTATAAGGGTATAAGGAAGTGAATAACAATGCGTGTCAGGAGTGACCGGAAGTGGGACAGGCATGGTTCCTTCCGTTTCCCTCCACACTGCTAACTAAAACATGGGGGTGACAGTTGTGGCTCAGGTAGGCACCTTGAATGATGGTCCCTGGGGTTATCTGGTCAACCAGTCTAACTTAGTAAGCTCCAGGCCAAGAGAGATTGTTACAGGGTGTTAATGGTTCCTGAAGATGATGGCTGAGGTTGTCTGTCTTCTGGTCTCCTGTGCATGTCTGCAGCGCATGCATGCACACACACACACACACACACACACACACACACACACACACACACACACACACACACTCACACACACTCACACACACACTCACACACACACACTCACACACACTCACACACACACACACTCACACACACACACACAGCAGGAAACTCATTTTCTGTCCATTTTTTTTTCTGAAAATTTGATTCAATTTTCATAGGGGTAAACCAAAAATTTTCAACCTGGCTTCATTTACTCTTCCTAAGTTTTCTCTCTTCTTTGCAATCAAACTACTTGTAGGATGCAGACAACAAGCAAGCAAGCAACCTGAGGACAGAACTGAATGATCTGAAGAGGTGCAGGGGTTAGTATTGCGTTTCTTTTTAAGAGGAAACTTTTTAAGAGGAGCACACCCGTTATATGAGAGAGGACAAAGCATCTGGAGCAGTTATGAGAATGTATCAGAGTGGCCTGGGTTTTAAGACCAGCCATCATGGAGCAACCCATGGCTTGCACAGTGTTTATGCTATTTCTCAGGGTTCTCTCATATGTTGCTGAAAGCTAGTTTATGCTTTTTGGATTTTTGCAATGCAAACATGCGATGTTTTACTGCTGCAACAGAGAACTTGCCACCATGCCTGGCAATGAGTAAATGGATCCTGTTAATATTTGAAAGCAAAGGCAGGAAGCCCTGGGGACACATTCCTTCTCACACCTTTGATTTTGACAGGGTCTCCCATAAATGCTTTGTTAGGGGCTCATACCTAAAATCCCTGTGAGAACACAGAAGGCTAGATTCAAAGATGATGGGAGAATTTTTCACTAATTAAACTAATTAACAATTCACTGTGACTGCCTGTGAGGTTACACTGTCACAGTGACACTACCCACAAGAAGAAAAAAAAGCATCATTAACAACAATCTGTCAGAAAAACAAAGTGAAACTTTCTGAAGGATTGCTCACTTTGTCTACCGCTTTCTTTCTCTGGCAAAATAATAGGTGGAGAAGATGCTTCAGCATGAATAGCTAGGTAATCCTCTTTGTGGCCTTTATAAAATGATGGCTATAATCATAATAATGACGATAATGACACCCATAATAGCATTCTTTATTATTAGATGATACAATGATGCTACTAACACTATACAAGAATTTCACATCGAACTATTCCAAATTCTAATTAATGGTATAGATGTGTGAAGCTCATTGATTCATGGAAGATCTGACTAGGGTGATCTTGGCTTGACCAGTTCATGTTACTGAGGTTTCCGGTAAGTTTACACAGTAGCCTTGATCTGGGTGAGATGTGCTAACTTCTCAGCGATTTCATTAGTATTGGCTAATCCAGAAATTTCTCAGCCATGGTGGTGGGATCACTCATCATTCCTAGTTCTTGTCCAATAGCAGATTAACATAGGTATGTTTTCCAGGCAGGGGCATCCCCCCCCCGCAATGTACAAACCTGTAAATGCTTTCAGTCAATAGAGAACAAACAAGCAAACAGGATAGCATATACCCATGCACATTGCTAGACTCTGTCCATGCCATAAGACCAAACCCTGCAAGAGAGTGATAGTAACCCCCCTGATCTCATAGATAGTGACAGGGACTTAGTAGGAGCATACATTTAAGAAAAGTGTGTGTGTCTCTCTCTCCTCTCTGTGTATATATGTGGGTGTGTGTGTGGGTGTGTGTGTGTGTGTGTGTGTGTGTGTGTTTTGTGTGTGTTTTAACCTGGGTTCCTTTCTTTCTTTGAAATATAACAAGATTACTTTATTTTAATTTTTTATTAGTATTATTCATTATGTACACAGGGATGGGTACACATAATGTGTTTCAAGCATCTCCTGTTCTGAGACCACATTTACTTATTCTGTTACTGCTTCCTAGAGTCCTTCCTCTGCATTCTTTTTTCTCTTCCCACATAGCCTCCTTTCTATGCTCACATCATATATTTATATATGCTTATGCTATACTAGCCATAAAGGCCCATTTAGAAGAATTCATTCTGGTCGAGAGGATAGACTCTGGCCTGAATGGAGACCTAACATTCCAATTGGGCAGAGCCAAGCACTTAGCCAAGGAAACATCATTCAGAAGGTGGGCTGACCTTAAGCCATGTGGAAGAGACAGATAGAAGAATTGGTCCTTTAATGAGAACCTGTACTTCTCATTTCCAGAATTCCTGCCCTTACAGCAGTGGCTTACTGGACCACAGCCTTGCAGCTTGGGAAGTATGTCTGCCTTGCTGAATTATTAAAAATAGTATAGCTTCTCTGTTTTTATTTCTATCTTCTTTTCCCTAAGCATACTTTCTCAGTGTTTCCCCAACATTTGGTCTTCCTTACCCTTTGCCTAAAGCTCCTCTACGTCCATGTGGCTGCTAGACAGTCATGAGTCTGTCCTCTGTGCCACCTTAATCGGCACAACTTTCCCCCTTCTCCATCCCACTCTCCTCCTTCAGACAGCTCCAAGCCCCTTACAGCGTGCCTCACGTGGGCTGTTTTCCTTTTAAAGTCTAATAAAATTGTCTTTACACTTCCTTTTGAGCCCATCCTTAAGTTATAAATAAAAATATTAATGAGACTATGAACCATAAGAAGGAACCTTGATTTTGGCTGTATCACCTGATGATCATGTTGCCCAAATTATAGCAATGTGTACAAATCTAGATGCCAGAAGTGAGAAAAAGCATATAGTGTTTGTCTGAGAGTCTGTTTGGTTTGCTTGTATGGTGATCCCCAGTTGCATTCATTTTCCTACACATGACACCATTTCATATTCTTAAGAACATGAACACTACTGAAAGCATTCTCTAAAGACAGTATAACATCGATACAAAAACAGGATAAAAATAGAAGAAAGAAAACTAGATCCATTACTCTGGTGAACACAGATACAAAACTCCAGACAAACCAAACTTTGCAAACCGAATTTCAGGTCACATTAGAAGGATCCTCCATCATGCTTCGCAGAGCCAGGAAAACAAAACAAAACAACAACAAAACCTTCCTCTCCCTCCCTCAGAAGCAAAGATAGCTACCATAAATAGAACTGGTGACATCAGAAGGAGATTGTGGGGAAAGAAGAACACTTACCCACGGTTGGTAGGAGCTCTATTAGTGCAGCGGTTGTGGAAATCAGAGTGGAGGCAACTCACAAACAAACTAAAAATACAACTCTTCTATAGTCTAGCTATCACTCCTGGGCATATGCCCAGAGGACTCTAAGTACTAGGAGGATACTTGCATATCACATTTATGGCTGCTCGGTTCAAAAAAGCAAGGAAATGAAATGACCTAGATGGTCATTAATAGATGAATGGAAAATGGAAATCCAATAGGTAACAATCAAATTTATTCACCGATAAAAGAAAATTAACTTATGAAATTGGCAGGAAGATGCATACAACTAGAGAACATACTAAGTGAGGCATCCCATGTTCAGGAAGGCAAATACCAAATGTTCTCTTGGACAAGCAGGTTCTAGTTTCTAATTGCTAAGTGCATGTATCGAGGTAGGTATAATTTGTAGATAAAGGCCAGAAAACTAGAAAGGGGCCCAGGGGACAGGAAAAGAAAAAACAAAAAACTTTTAAAGAAGAGGCATGGGAAGACAATAGAACCACGAGATAGTAAAGCAAAATGGGGACACTGGAGGCCAAAGAATATCACTGGCAAAAGGGTCAGGCAAACGGGATAGAGGGTGGAAGGGAAGGAGGACAGACCAAAGCAAAGCAGGGCTTAAATGCCATATAGAAACTGATAACGAGGTTAAAAATTAATTAAAAAATAATTTTTATTTTTTATAAGTGAATATAATTCAATTGTACATATATTTCCTTTATCGATTTATGTTCTGATAGGCACATAGAATTTACCTGCAACTTGGCTATTCTGAGCATTGTAAGAAGTGTGAATGTCAAGTGGTTATGTGATTGGCTGACTTAGATGCATTTGGGTATATTCCTAGGAGCGATATTATCTAGATCATATGATAGTTCTGTTGGTAGTTTTATTTTTATTTTTTTGAGGAAATTATGTACTGATTTCTATAGTAGCTGTATTTGTGTACATTCCCCAAGGCAGTATAGTGATTCCTCATCCATGTACACAGTGACAAAGACTTTGTCTTATTGCAGCATTTTAAAAAGTGATACCCATTTGACAAGGGTGAGTTGAAGCCTCCAAGTCTTTGATTGCTAAGGACGTTGAATATTTTCCCCATATATTTATTGCCTATTTCTGCTTTATATTTGAGAAGTGGCTGGTGATTTAATTTGCCTTTTGTTGATTGGGCTATTTGGGACCTGAGTGCCTAGTTTGTTGAGTTAAAAAGCCAATACATTATAGATATTGATTCCCTGAAGATACACAGTTGGCAAAGGTTTTGTTCTGACGTAGGCTGATGATTTCCTTTGCTGTGCCAAAGCTTTTAAATTTCTTACAATCCTACGTTTTAGTTCTCGCTATTATTCTCTGAGCTTTTGGAGTGCTTTTTAGAAGAAAAGGGCCTATGGCTACACCTTGGCCTATTTCCATTCTGTTTTCCCTTTGACAGTTTCCTACTACCGAGTTTTATATTAAGGGCTTTGATCTATCTTGAATTAAATTATTAACAGGGTACTAGGCATCTACTTTCATTCCTAGATACACAATAACTAGTTTTCTAGAACCCTGTGTTGTCTCTCCCATCACGAACCAATGGGGTAGCATAGATATGTGGACTTAATTCTGTTTTCTATTTTATCCCATTGATCTACATGTCTGTTTTTGTGCTACTACAAGATCGTTTTTGATTCTATGGTCTGAAATATAACCTGAAATTAGATATTGTAATACTTTCAATGTTGTTCCTCTTGTTCAGAGTCACTTTGGCTATTTGGGGGCCTTTTAAATTTGCATAAGAAATTCAAAATGGAGATTTTGATGGTGATTGAACTTAACCTGAGATCATGTTAGCATAGCCATTGTCGCAATATTAATTTTGCCAATCTATGAACATAGGAAGTCTCTATATCCTACTGTCTTCCTCAATAGTATTTCTTCTGTTTTAAAGTTTTCATTGTAGAAGATTTTCCCCTTTTTTTACTTTCTTAATTCATTTCATGTATTCTACTCCCTTCCTTTCAGGCTATGTGAATGGGATTCTTTATCCGATTTCTTTCTTTAAATGTTTACTGTTATTTATAAAAATCACTCAATTTTATATATTGATTTTTGGGTCATGCTATGTTGCTGGAAGTATTTATCAGGTCTAAGTTTTCTGGTAGAATCTTTGAGGTCTTTTAAACACAGGATTATATCGTTGTGAGACTCCATTCATGGGGACCGCTCTCCCAAATGCTGCAGCCTGGGAGGGGCTCAACCAGCTCTCCTCATGACTCTAAGGCCAGCTTTCCTGATTGCTGGAGGTGGTGAGGGGCAAGGAGCAAGAGAGGGCATCACCTCCTTGCTCCACCCACAGAGGAATGGAGGGGTGAGCACTCCCACAGGAGCCAGCTTAACTGCTCTCCTTTCACCAGGGGCAGCTCCACTGTGCAGTGCAGGGCCTGCTCTCCAGAGTGCTGTCCCTGGTTAGTCTACCTCTTAAAAATATTATTTTTATATTTTGAAGTTCAAGTGTAATAGAATTTCCTCCTTCCCTTCCATTTTCTTCCTACTATGCCTTTTATGTACTTTTTTACTCTCTAAAGTTCATGACCACTTTTTCTTCAATTACTCTCTCTCTCTCTCTCTCTCTCTCTCTCACACACACACACACACACACACACACATGCACACTCACACACATGCACATGCATACTATATATTTGTGTGTATGTATATATGTGCATGTATGTATATATATTACATACATAATGAAATATATAAATACAACCTGCTCTGTTTTTTTAAATTTATTCACTTTACATTCCATTTACTGTCCTCCTCCTTCTCATCCCTCAATCTCACAATCCTTACCCTCATCCATCCCTCCCCTTCTCCTCTAAGTAGGTGGGGGTTCCCCTGGGTATCCCCCAGTGGCAGAACAAGGCTAGATCAGTCTCCATGTTATTTGAATGTATAGGATTTCAGGGTTGACTATTGGTGTCCAATAACCAATTGAGGTCTTCCTTGGGGAAGACTATTTCTCCTTTTCTTAGCATTCCTTGGTTGCCTGTAAGAGTAAGAGTTGCCTTTCAGAGTAAGAGTCCACGTGCTGAAGGCAAGACAATGGATGGTGAGAACTGGAAAGGACAGATAAAAGTAGCAGGACAATTGTAAAACACAGTCATGCATGATACAATCTAAAAACAATGGAAATTAGTAGTGAAATAGTAAATAAACTTCAAAATTAAAACTACTACAATGCCAGTATTTTGTCCTTGTTTTTCTGAAAATAAAATAAGTTCTCCTATCAGTTGTTTTTGGCAGCAAACTAGACAGATGGACAAGCTTCTTATCTCTCTCGAGTTTAATCGCCCAGTCCAGAGTAAGTTTCTTATAATCCATCTTTCCTCTGTAATTGAATTCCTGAACAGTAATGAGCCTCCTCTCTGCTCAAAACAGTGATGCCCTCCTATACAGTGCCATTCCTGCCAGCTCCTGTGTCCTGCATGTGCCAGGTGATCAACCTTTACACCCAGGGATTTCAATGTCCAAGGATCTAAAGGTACCACATCCTTGCTGGCATAGAGTTTCCAAGTTGGATATTCACACCTTACTTTTCAGCCAGCACCCTGCTGTCTGTGCCTGTGTGTGCTCAGCCCAGTCAACTCCTGGCAGGGATGGGGGAGGGTTGTGTGGTTCTCAGGGTCCTTGTTTAGAAGGAAGAATCGTTGGCGTTTGTAGATAAAATACTGCCCACATTCTCTGCTCTTCTGAGCAAAGCTGTTAGATTGAAGCATCTCTCACAGTATTGATTCTTTGTTTTGTCTCAGCTTAGTAGATAAAGTGGTACAGCTCTAACTGGGCTCTCCACTCCTGTACCTGCTGCACTTAGTATGCAGATACTCATGGAGATTCTATGACTATGATTCATGGAGAGTCCTGCCTGATGCTTTCCTACCATCTTGAGAATCAGTTCCAACATGGTTCTGTTTGTGCCCATGCCTTTTGCCTCTACAAAACACTGTTTGCATACACAATCCCACTGAAGAGGCAGAGATATTTTCATTGATGTTTTTGTCTTATTTACAGGTTTCTGGTGTTGGTAATAACGGTAGTAAGCACATTGTAGAAACAGTTGAGTTGTTCCTTTGCCCTGAGTGTTTGGTATGGATTCATTTCTCCTCCCTAGTACTGACTTACTGGATTCCCACTGGCTACTTCTCTCATTTGTTTTCTCTCCAAGATGAGGGACAAGTGAACTTACATGTTGTCATCAGTATCTTACAGATGTCATCTCTGCATCTTCTGTCAGTGGTTCCCTTGGGACCTGAGTGACTCTCCAGTCATTTCATCTGCCATACAATTTGAATGCAGGAGAAGCTGGATAAATTCCATATGCTGCCTTATTTAAAAACTCCCACCTGTCTATTTGACACAGCAGATATTG
The DNA here is from genome assembly GCF_011064425.1 of Rattus rattus. Classification (NCBI taxonomy): domain Eukaryota; kingdom Metazoa; phylum Chordata; class Mammalia; order Rodentia; family Muridae; genus Rattus; species Rattus rattus. The sequence continues at coordinate 38,292,874 of NC_046163.1, read as the reverse complement.
GTATACTGATGGATAATGTCTTTCACCTCATCTATATATCGTTATTTTGTTTTGTGTTTAAAAAGCCATCTGTTGGCATTTCACTAACAAGACAAAGAAGAGATACTATGTGGGGTGTGTGTGTGTGTGTGTGTGTGTGTGTGTGTGTGTGTGTGTGTGTGTTCACTCATATATACAGCTTCTTTCTTGGGTACCAATATACCAAAGAACCAAATTAATCTGGGAAAGATGTAAGCACTTCATTCCCTTAAAATGTTGAAAGAGACTGCTCTCCAACTTCCCAGCAAAAGTACATCTGAGATGGCTTATCTAAGAGTTCCCTCGGCCTCTTTCTGCCACTGCATATCTGAAAATCTAGCCTTTCTGCCTAGTAAGCAGCCATATCTTAGATGAGGTATCTTTGGGTGTTAATACTGTGATAGCTGAGACTTTAATCTTGTTACAATCCATACTTTGATCTGGTTCTTCCTGCATTTTAGCCTCTGGCTGGACCCATCTGACTCTCACCTCTTCACAACCCTGTCTAAAATAACCCCAAGTACTATGAGCCCTTCTTGAATTCCATGTCAAATTCAACAATTCTCCTGAGCCTGATGCCTGCTTGCCCTCCTCACTTCCTTTTCCCCCATTATTTCTTCCACATTCTTTCTCTTTTCCTGAAGCTTTGAGAGCAACTTGTCTCAATTCCTCATATTCACCATCTCGACTTAGTGATTCAAAGTGTCACAGATCTGGTTTGGGTCTCAATGCTTCTCTCCTTCCCCTCCTTCCATTCACACGGGCCAGAGCAGCAGGAATGCTGTTCCTCCCACCCCTTGTGATCTCTCCCAAGTACTATTTAGAGTCAGAAGAACCCCAGAACCTGCTATTCACATCAGCTTTTGAATAAGTGTCGGTAAGTATGCGTAGGACTTTTCATTCATCATCTTATTAAATCCTCTCTGCAGCCTGTGAATCCAAGTAAGTCATACCTTAGGAGAATTAAGACATTTATCCAAGGTCAGGTCACAATGACAGTTAAGTGACTATGCCAAGCTTTAGTTGTCTCTCCTACATCGAGGCCCATGTTGTAACACACATTCCTTTCTGAGGCCAAAGCCATGCATATTTCCCTCTGAACAAACCCCAGTGAGTTCTCTTAGAGACGAGATGCAAAAGTAAGTTTATAGCCTCCCCTGTTTCCTCTCGTGGATCACTCTGCTTTGCTCAGTATTACCTCTTGTGTTTGCCACCCACGGTGGCCCAAATTTCCTCTGGAGGATCCACACTCAGAGAATCTCTTTCCAAAGTCCTTTAACCACAGCACCGGACAACTTTGCGCTAACTCCAGCCACCTCTAAACCTCGCTGCCAGCTCTTCATTCATGGGTCTTTGAAAGGCAGACTCATAAGAGAGGCCAGCTGAGATCCTGGTTCTAAAAGTCTCACAGTCTACTTTTTTGCTTGGCCTCACAAGTTTAAAAACTTTGGCAAAATTATGACTGTGGACATAACCTTTATGGATTATCCCTCAGATTCTTGAGGCCACTTCAGTCTTTTCTGAGTCCCTTTCCTTTCACCCCATGCTAATGGTTTGGCTGGGCCCCAGGCTCGTATACTGATGAACGCAACTTGGGATTCAAGTTTACCAGGTGTCCAGAAAAGGTCTGTCTCAGCCCTTCTGGAAAAGCTTCTCACCAGATCCTTTCAGTTCCAATGTGTGGGCGCTATTTCTACTAGGCAGGTGAAGACCCTCAGGACCTTGGAATCTACAGACCGTGTGCTGCTTTAGTTGTCTTCTGAGTCTGCTGTGGTTTGTATTGAGTGCAGGGCATGAGTGGGGCTCAGTGCCCTGTGGGGCGACCAAGTGGTAATGAGGCTGCTGGTGTGAGCTAAAGTCAAAATGAAGCACAGTAAAGCTCAGATCATGGTGGCCTGTTCTGCAGCACAGCAGATCTCTTACATGCAGACTCTAGTTCTATAAATGTTTATGTAGCTTCTGTTTGTTGCTCAAGCTCTGTACTAGGCTTTAGGGACAAAAAGATAAATGAGGAAGTTCCGTGCACTCAAACAGCTCAGATTCACACACAAGGAAGATCTCTGGGAAGAGAGGACTCCATAATGCAAGTTATGACTCTAGTTAAGTATCCAGGGAGTTTATCTTATTGCTTATGATGGCATTCTTAGGACTTATAGATAGGTTTCTGTACTGAGACGTGAATGTTGCTTCTTCCCATTGTAAAAGTGAGAGATTTTGAATATCAGATTTCTGCCTGCCCATATATCAGGCTTATTTCTGCTCCATTGTCAGGAGTTGGAGGCTGGGCAGGAAGTCACAGAATCTTTTGGATGTGGCCATGTTTTCTTTCAGGTGAGATCTTGGCTAAGCCTGATTCTAGAAGGAGAAATGAAGAACAGATAGCCATTTGGTATTTAAATAGTTGATTTTTGTCTCTTACAAGTCTGTTGGAGAGCTATGGGGAGTATTCCATGGTATATGTTTGCCCCCAGATTTCAGTCTGCCAGGAAGGCTTCAGGCTCTTCAACAAGATGAGCAAAGGAAAGGTGGTTTGCCTCTCTTTAAAAGTGAGTTCTCCTTGTAGGAAGGTTTTCTCTGGTTCCATAATGAACACTCTGGGAATACGTAGACACTAATAGTCTCTGCCGTAGGCTGGCTTTCAGGGTCACAGGAAAGGCACTGCGGTAAACATAGAGAACCCCAAAGCAATGTAGCTTATTTATTTTACCCTTGGTTGCCTTCCAGAAGTTGAATCTAAGTCCATATTCCTGAAGCTAGCACATACACTGGACATAGGATTCAAGCTGGATGGGACCTGAAAACCCCATTCCCCTACAAGACCATTTCACAGTCCTGGAGAGTGCTATGCAATCTGCCAAGGACAGAAAGAAATCAATAGTCCTAGCCAGCTGGGATGTCTAGGAATCACAATAATGACCAGCATGGCAAGATATTCTTAAAGGTTCAATATTGGCATTCATATGTTGGTAACCAACAGCTGTCTAATTGGATTTAAACCAACCCAAGAGGAAGGAAAGCATGCCTGGCACTAGAAACACAGTCAACTATTAGTGGGTTAGTGAGGCCACGGGTCTTAGAAGACAAGCTACTACTGATACTTTTCTAAACGATTTATAATTCCTAACTACATTCTAAATAATTATTCTTATACAAACAGATTAAGGGTAAACATCATTCTCCATCAAAGAAGCTTCTCTCAGCAGCAAATGGACGTCATTAATAAAAGCCACAGCTGGCTAAAATGTAGAGAACTGCTGATTATGGGGTGTCCATTTCCAGTGCACATAACTCCTGAGGCTTGTGGCACATCATGAAATAAAAAGGTGGAAAGATTATAAGAGTCAGAGGATAAGGATGACTGCAGCCATATTGTGTCTCCTAGAAAGGACAGAGAAGCTACATCCATGAAGCCTTAACAGGAAAATACCAATAGATATACTAATACGGATGGGACAAATCTCATAAATAAAGCCTTACCCCTAGAAAAAAGCTGAGAAAGGAAGACTTAGTCTTTTCCAGAAATGAGTCCTTAATTGTCTAACTTTGCATGGTCATCTCTGAAAGCATATATAGGTAAGCAACACTAGACTGAGCAGGCTGTACTTGAATATTTCTGTGTTTCTATGTATGTGTCACCATAGTAATGAATAGTAATGGAACAAATAAGCAAAGGTCATGGATATGTGAGGGAGGTGGGTGGGAGCATGGAAGTGGTTGGAAGAAAGAAAGGGAGCAAGAAAATGATGTAATTATATTTTAATTAAAACATTTGCAAAAAGGAAACATTGAATAACACCATCACTCTGTTCAAAAGCAGTCTGTCTGGGAGATCTCACTCACTGCATGGAGCGTTTGCTGCTTTGTTCTTGGCGTCTGGTGGTATTTCATTCAGACCTTGGACAAGGCAGGAACAACATTTTACAGTTCATTCATGCCCATCTTTTCTTCCTAACATGTACATGATACAGTCAGAGGAGGTTTTGTGTCACTGCTCCTACTCTACTCATGATGGGAGTGCCAAGACTGCCTCAGCCTGTGCTCTCTTTATTTCCTGGGAGAGAAGGAAGGTCATGGTTAGGCCCTATTCATGACTGAAGACCTTGTTGAGAGGCCAAGATGTTGCTGAAATAGTGGTTAAGATAGGCTCAGGACATGCTCAGAACCCAAAGCCAAATGGCCAGAGCAGTTGAGTCATTCAATTCAGGCCAAGGGAACACCGGCAGAGAGTAATATCTGGACTTGCATGGAAACTGTCTGTATCCAGCAGCAACCATGATAACGACCATGGCTTCTAAGATCTTTCTGCTTAGTTTACAAAGTGCTCCGAGCTTGTGTTAGCCTTTTAACTGTCATTTTCCAGTGATCCTATGAAATCACCTACTTGTTATGGGGGCTAACATGACTCGAGTTTTGATAACTCTAACTTATTTCTGTCCTAGTTAGGGTTACTAGTGCTGTGATGAAACCCTATGACCATAAGCAAGTTGGGGAAGAAAGGGTTTATTTGGCTTACACTGCTTCATCACGAGTCATCATCAAAGCAAGTCAGGGTGAGAACTCAAACATGGCAGAGGCCTGAAGGCAGGAACTGATGTAAAGTCACGGGGGTGATGGTGGCGCTGCTTACTGGCTTATGCCTCATGGCTTTCCCAGCCTGCCTTCTTACAGAACCCAAGATCACAATGGGCTAGGCCCTCTGCCATCAATTACTAATTTTAAAAAATGCTTTCCATGTTGCTCCATGAAAATGGGAGCATTTCCTCACTCAAGTTTCTCTCCTCTCAGTTGACTATAGCTTGTGTGAGGTTGACATAAAACTAGTCAGAACAAGATCTATCAGGAGGAAATTCAGAAGACTGTAGGAAAATGCCACTTAATAAGAATGAGCTTCTTGCCTAGCGAGCACAAGGCCCTGGGTTGGGTCCCCAGCTCAAAAAAAGAAAAAAAAAAAAAAAAAAAAAAAGAATGAGCTTTCCAGATGGCACTTAGAAAGATGGCCACTTGGTAGAAGTGTCATGTACAGCCTTGTGTAACCAGACATGTACAATCCAGATACTGTTGGGGCTTATGTAGTTAAGCCTTATGACCATAAAACATTACAAGTGTGGCTAGAATCACTATTTTTTGAGTGAATCTAGACAGTACCTCCAGATCAGATACAACTTTTTTTTACTTACAATGGGATTACAAGTAAAAATGCATTCAATATATCGGATCTAAACCCACATCGTGGCACATGCCTATAATCCCAGCATTTGAGAGGCTGAAGCAGGAGGATTGCAAGTTTAAAGGCCTTGTGGTCTCTATAGTGATGCCTGTCTGCAACCAAATAACACATGATGACCCAACATCAGCTTTTAAAAAAATCAATAGAGGAAATTTTTTACTTATCAATTTAAAAACTGTTCCACTTTTGAGTATAGACTCAGAGGCTACATACTGGCAGAAAGTGTACATAAAAGTACAAACCCAACCAAGGCTCACTATCTAAAACACATAACAGACGATCCAAAGTCAACAATAAAAACAGTCAAGTTATGACCCTGAGCCATCCTTTTAGCTATGCAGCCCTCTGTAGAATGTTTGATGTTTAGCTCTGTGATTATGTCCTCCTTGTCACTGCCCAAATATCAAGAGCAAGTTCCCTACTATGTATAATGAGTGTGGGACGAGATCAGAATCCACAATGTCAGACAGAATTGCTATGAAACAACGTGCAGTAGCTTTTACACCTAAGCCTTGGTAAAGAGTCGCGCCTCACACTGGTCTATGGACTATCTTACAAGGATGAGGGTCCAACCAGAAAGACATGCATGACATTTTTCCCTTATATGGATGGTTCTCCATGGAGGAAGCCCTGCCCCAAGGGTTTTTCAGAAAGTAACAAGGAATGTTCTGGTGTTAGTCATTGTTAGCCTCCAGGATGCCATATATCCCTGGAGTTCATAGGTTGTCTGTCAAATGAATTGTCCTGTACTCTGACGAATACTCCTGCATCACGAGTATCCTGCTAGACATATGTACAGTTATAAACATTTTAATGGCTATGCTTACGTGGCAATTCTATCTTAAATAGAAATTTCATGCAGGGTATGGTATGTATTTTTCAAATTTCTACGAAATTAGCCTACCCTGTTATTGAACAGAACTCTTTTGATTTATTCATACGTTTTTATCAAGAGTAATTTTTCAGGTTGGAAAGTCAGACCACTGATGAAAACGTCACTGGTATTTTAGTCATTCATACCACACGTTTCTATCAACCTGCATTTGGAGCGTTTCTGGCTATGACTATCTACAAATGTATGCTCAGATACTTTATTACTCCTTAAATAAAAAGATGCCTATAATAATTCTCGACCATTTTCACTGTCTTTCTTTTCTTTCCCTCCTTTGTTTTCTTTATGACATAATCATACATGTTATATGTTCTGATCATGTTTACTTTGCCAATTAAAGTAAAACGCCCTCTTTCCCTAATAACTGACTTTGTATAAATCCTCAAGGAGAGATGGGGTCTTGTGAGTTTCTTTCCTCTTCATGACAGGATGTGGGCCTGATCTTGTTCAGGTAATCACAATTTCTAAATTTTAGAGCACAAAAACCACGCTATGCCCAGAAGTCAGTGTTCTACACCCCCCCACCCCCAGCTCTTATATTCCTTTTATTCCGTCTTCTGTGAAATCCCCTGAGCCTTAGAAAGGGTGAGAAAGGTATCCCATTTATGACTGAGCATTCAACCACCATTCACTATAATCACTTTGAGCAGTTATGAGAGCTTCTGCAGTTACCACTGCCCACTGCAAAAATAAACTTTCTGACCGAAGTTGACAGCAGCCTGGGTTCGTAGGCAAAAACACAGCTATTGAGTAGGCAATTTGAAAGGCATATCATGCCCATTTAGCCAAACAACACTGACATCTTAGCCATAGAATTTCAGCCAGGTTTACAGTACCATACCTGGCTTATTTCCTCCTGCAGCTCTACATGTTGAATCCAACCGGACAGGGATTGATTACGTTTATGCCAGGCATCCACTCTTATACCAGTTGACACTTCTTGCTCGGCCAGTGAGGAATGTTGCATCAGGATCTCCAGCTGAGAAAGACTGCTGTTAATAGTTTTCTCCCCGCAGCCGGAGCACTGTACCTTCCAGAACTATGAGGGCTAGCAGGGAAGTGGTTGCCACCCCAGTTTCAGCTTGATGTTCTTATGATCAGAACACATGATGCCTTCGGCAGTAGCTTCTCACTATTTAGTTCTCATGGGCAACCAACAGCAGTACCCATTGCCTATATTTTTTTTTCTGGGATTCTCAAGGAACTCCCTAAATATCCAGTCATAGCAAAGTAGCCCACCCCAGCTGCTGGGATTCTCATTTACTATGTGATGGCTTCTGGAAATAGCTTATCCATGCACAGAGGGTGTCTCTGTTCATTTCATATATTTTGAAAAATTGTATACATTTTTTGAATTTAAATTTTTAAAATCTAAAGTAGTTTACCAAATATCCGATGTCCACATGGATTCACTAAGGATCTACTTTCCAACGTTACCTGTACTTTGTGTGTTTGGAGACTTTCTGTGTACCCAGAATCCTTCTAACATTTTTGTGTGTCTCAATTTTGACTTATTGACAGTCTATTGGACAGTCAGTGTTAAGTCAAGAGTTCCTGTCCTTTCTCTTTCCATCTCTAGAGATACATTCTAGTCATGTCCCCTGAGATAGATGCTGATTATCACAGTCTTAGTACTCTTCCGTGAGTAGAATTGTGAGCTGTGGCCAACAAGGAATTACATTTTCAGCTCTTTGATTTCCAGGTACTGTTGTGATTTGTTCCCAAAGAAGTGAGATCTGTGCTACCTCCAAGCTGCAGTGGTTAAGAATCAGGCCACCTCTTTGTTTTCCATTCAGCAGCTAAGGGCTGAGGACTCCAAGGATATAAGAGGAAGGGAAGCCCAGAAGGCTGGAACCTAGGGCTTTAAATCACCATCCACCACCCTGAGCTACTGTGTCTCAGTTGGCGCTCTGCTCAAGTATCTGCTTCTACTGTTCTCATGGAAGTGTAATTTCTTTGAATCAATTTAACCATACTTCTCAAAGAAGGAAAAGTAACAGCATGAAGAAGGTAAGAAGAAATAGGAGATTAACATAGTATTAATTTCTTTAGGAGCACTTTTACTCAGGGGTCTGTTAAAGTCAAAATGACTGTGGATAGATTAGGCAGTTGAATTTTAAAACACCAATATTTAATTACTCATTTTAATGATAAAACAGATTTACTTTTTTTGTCCAGTGATGCTTCATACACATTAAAAGAACACTGCTTTGAAGATCCAAGAGACAAAATTCACTCAACTTGTAACAAATACCACCTATAAACAACCATATGGAAATCTCATAAGGAGTAAAGTTAGGTTGTTAAATTTACATATGTTAAATGTTTCCTAGGGAAATTGACAATAACTATGACTGCCACAAAGCAAAACTTGCAACAAGAGAAGTTAGAATTGATACAAGTCTCATGTGAACCAAAGCTGGATCTGTAGATCAAATTTTTGTTTTAGCTAGACATGTGGTAAGAGCTCATGTAGATGAGAATTGATTTCAACAAAATAAACTTGAAAACATAAAATAATAAACAAGTTTTAACAACCCTGGTAAGAACTGATCAAAGAAAGTGGCTCAATAAATTTGGCTCTTGAAATCTAGTATGTAAGGGGATAATGTTGGCTTTATATATGTTAGTAAATTAATCAATAAACTTTAATATCTAATGTTATTTTAGATGATGTGAGGTCAGTTTATTACATATAACCAAAGGTATAGACTTTGAAAACAATCACTTGGTCAAAATTTATCCAAATAGTGAACCGAAATCCTTGGAACATTTTGGTTATATGTGGAAGTGGGCCACAAAGCTGAGTTACCACCGTCTATCCTTCATGTACTTCTCGGTGGCCAGCCTCATGCAATGCCATTTTATGTACAACATTTTGTCACTTTTTGGACAATATGTATGATAGATGTTAGCACTCGGTTTTAGTGAGGTGGAAGCTTTGTGCTAGCAGGTCATAAAAGTCACTTGCAAAGACCCAGGTATCTACACATCTTTCCTATAATCATGCACATGGAAATCATTTGAGGATTGCACAGAAAGCTTTGCAGGCCATTTTCAGTCTTGACCTCGCTTTGATCAATAAGTTGTGCCAGATTGTATTGTTATCCTCAGGAATCCGTATGTACCACACTTGCAGGCAGATCATATAACAATGTCATGATGTTTTATCTTGGTTGTCAACTTAATTGTCCCTGGAACCAACTAGAAGCCAAGCTGCTGGGCACTCCTGTAAGGAGTTTTCTTGATCAGATGGATTGAGGTAGGAAGACCCACCTTAAATCCAGACCACACTTTCTTCTGGAAGCCCACATAAAAGAAAATGGCAGAAGAAAAGTGTGCCTTTTGCCTGCTTGCCTTCACCCCCTCTGACACATTCATCTATCCTGTTGCTGCAGTCAATATTAAATTCAACTTCTTTACGATTCCAACATAAACTGAAAATTAGCAGCTTTCCAGGGATCTTCCAGGACTCCAGGTTAGATTAGGACTATATAGAATCCAGATTCATGGACTGAGCAACTACCACATTTTCAGTCTTTCTGTTGTGAGACAGTGAGATAGCCATTTTGTATCACTTGAACCACATTCTGTAAGCTGTGTAATAAATCCCCGTTTAATCTAGACATTCAATTCTACCAGCTTTGGTCCTTTAGAGAACCTTGTAATACACATGCCTATTGTTATACGACTTCCTGGTGCATCTCCTTGTATGAGAAATCTACTTTGCCTCAACATGTCTCTATATGTAGTTGACCTATAGTTACATGTAACATGTATGAGACATCAATGTCTTCTAAGTCTTTGAGATCTGTGGGCTGCTTATTAGCATAATAGAACATAATGGAAACTGTCCGATAAAGAAATGTAGAAGAAAGGGTAAGGCATATTAGAGATGGCCACAGCTTGTTTTTTAGTATATTTTAAATAAAGCATAGGACCTGCACACCCCATGCTCCTAGGTGCAGGTAGGAAAAAGGCCCACAGAACCATTCTATGTCTCAAGGCACAAGGGGACAGAAGTCACATGGAACACCGCCTAAGGCTACAGAGCACAGCTGATGGAGGAAGAAGACAGCCAGAGACGTGCTGACAGCCATGTCCCCAGGCACAGGTGAGGAAAGTGGCTAAGAGACCTGCTGGTTGGGCTGTAGACACACAGAGCCCACCTACCACCACACGGCACAACCTGAGTGGAGGAAGACATCTAGAGACCCACCTACCACCGTGCCATAAAGCTAAGGCAGGGAGATACACCAGCGACCTGCCTGCTGCCTCAAGGCTCAGGTGGGTTGTAGAGACACAGAGGCCTGCCTAGACACCTAGTGCCTACTTGCAGCCTGCCAGCAGAGAGGACACCCAGCGGCCCCCCAGCTGTGTGGTCCACCCGCAGCAGACGCCACTACTGAGTGCAAGTATGTGTAGAAGACAGATGGGAGCGAAAGAAAAGATCAGTTTGAGTGTTATGAAGAGAGACGGGACTGGGAACATGAGGGTGGAGAGGAACAGCCTATTGTGAGTAGTCAGCCCTGCCACCTGTGACCATGGAGAAGTCCCAACCTGTGTTGCCACTGAGGGCCATGTCTGGGTTCTTGGCTATGCAGCATCAGGGATTAGAGGCCATGTCCTTGGCTCATATTATCATGAGAGACATCCCTGGTCTGGCCTGTCACCAGGGTATAATAGGAGGATGTCCAGGGGCTGGGCAGAACTGGTCAGGTCTCTCACTGGTTGCAACACTCAGGAGAGTAGGCTCTGTACCTCACCTGGGCAGCACAGTGGACCTGACTGTGGTGGTGATGGCACTGGTAAACCAGCCTGAGGGCATGAGCATGGGAGAGCTGGTCTCGCCATTTGTCTGCCCTAAGGTGGCATTTGGGTAGAGTGGGTGGTGATGCCCTCGGCCCCCTCACTTCTTACTCAAACCCCAGTTTCATGAGAGTGGGTGAATTGGCCTTACCCCTCACTGGTTGTAGCAGTATGAAGGTGAATGGGTCCTGCACCTTACCTGGGCAGCATAGTAGAGTTGATCCTGACAGAGGATATGCAGATAAGCTAGCCCTGTGTGTGTGGGAGCAGGAGAGCTGGCTGTACTATTTGTCTGCCCTGAGGTGGATGAACATGGGATGATGTGATGCCCTTCCCCCTTGTCCCTCACCAATAGGGTTAGTATAGAGAAATGGCCTGAAGGTCATGAGAGCCAGCCCCAAGGGTATGAGAGCAGGAGATCTGGCTAATACCCTCCCTGACTGCAGCAGTTGGGAGAGTGGGCTTCGTACCTTGACTGGGCAGCACAGTGGAACTGGCTCTGGAGGCATGGTGCAGGCGAGCCAGCCTCGAGGGCATGAGAGCTGAACAGTTGACCCTGCCTCCTGCCAGTGGTGGTATTGGGTGGCCTAGCCAGAGCCGTGCTGGAGAGCTTGCTCTGGTGGTGTGGATTAGAGAGAGCTGGAAGGCTGAGCAGCTCAGCTACCACTCATGTCCAGATCCAGGGCTTTGAGTTGGCCTACCCCAACATCTACATCATCTGTGAATTATTGGGGTGTCTGAAAGGGACAGTCCTGCTGATCCAAAGGTGGAGGATCTCTATGACACAGAGCAGCAGCAGGTTCACCAGGAGGACTCCTGGTGAGGATCCAGTATTTGTGGAGTCAAAGAAGCCAGAGACCTGGAAATGAACCAACTCAACTCATTGTAATGAACCTTTGCAAGCAAAAATGTATAGATTAAGGGCTATACTGTGGGACACATTGTGACATCCTTAGGCTTCAATGAAGAGATGTTTTCTCTGCTTTGCTTTGTTTATTCATTTGTGTGTTTTTTATCTTGTGGGGGAGGTTGAGAGAGCAGAGGGTGGATACAAGGGGACAAGGACATGCATGGGACTGGGTACATAATGTAAAACTCACAAAGAACCATTAGAAAAGTTTTGAAAAGTCATTTTATTGTTTTTGTTCCAAGAACAAACATAGATTTCATGGTGGTGAGTAGATTATCAACTAGTATCTGTTATTATTGTTGAAGTTCAATGTTAGCTAACCAAGCAATAGTATACTTACTGTCTGATTTTATTCTTATGAAATTAATGAGTCTGGACTTTTATTTTAGGGGGTTGGTTATTTGCTCTTTGCTGTAAATGGGGACATGATCTATGTGGTGAGCAAGGGTGTTGAAGGCAGGAGCTCTTGAGGGTCCTCTGGAGGTACCTTATAGCTGACAGAGATGAAGCTTGCAACTGGCTGTTGATATCAGCTGGTACTACATTTCTTAGAGTGATCAGAAGTTTATCCCAGGGAGGTATTAGACAAGGGCCTAAGAATGATCTTTCCATTACTCCGGAAATATTACTGACAGGGTCCTATGAGGAATAGCCTGGTTCTGTCATGTTAGGAATGGAGTGGTAATTCACATGTACTTACATCCATCCTAAAGAGGCAATGCACAATGGTGATGGATGGTGAAGGCTCATCTGGGCCGTGGTGGCGGTGCATGCCTTTAATCCTAGCACTCAGGAGGCAGAGGTAGGTGGAGCTCTGTGAGTTCAAGGCCAGCCTGGTCTACAGAGTGAGTTCTAGGACAGCTAGGGTTACACAGAGAAACCCTGTCTGAGAAAAAGAAAAAAACCAAACAAACGAAAAATAAACTGAAGTCTCCCAAGCTCTCCTCCAGGTAGAGAGCTCAGTTGATTTAATTTGTGGGTCCAGGCTTTTCATTTGGAAGCAGGGACCAGAGCGGGACAATCCGTTTTCTCCAGGCACAACATGACAATCGCTACCACAGGGCAGAGACTTCTGGAGCATCCCTGAAGTCCAGATAACAAATAAGCAAAAACAACACAGCGAAGATTGGGTCTAGGTAAAGTAGGTTAGATGAAGGTTAGGTGCAGTACCAAATCCGACATGCCTTCATAGGAGAGTGTGTGAGGGAGACGGTCAGCAAAGCTTCACCCGGGGTTCTAGCCTTTATGCTCTTCAGCTCCTAGCTGCATACATCTTGATGGGTGTTAGAGTTTATGGGAGGGAGAAGGCTCGCTGGGATGGTATAACGTAACTGCTTTAGAGTCACTTATGGTACTACAACTAAACCCAGTAAATTCATTAGCTCAGCATGGTGGACCTCGATGCAACTTGTCTTTTGTTCTGTTGATGAACTGGGGTGAGTAAATATTTGTTTGTATCTCACCAGGAAAAGTTATCAAACAACTATCTCAACAGATAGTTAATGAATTTAGTGAGATGTTATATCTGTGGCATAGTATATCTATAATGATGTTATGTTTAGCAAGAGTATATTTATGCTCAGTAAATGTTAATCTTCATCTGAAAATAGAGGTAGCAACACTTACCTCATAGAAACATTGGGAAGATTGAATTAATTTACACGCAAACACATATAGACACATATACACACATACACACGCACACATACACATATGCACACATGCCACACCAATACAAACAGTGCTTGATATATTTTAATAATAAATATTAGCTTTTATTATTGTTAATACTAGTATCACATTTGTGAAATTATCAAAAATTAAAATTGAGGTATACACCAAAATTTAAAAAGTTCCTATTTAAATATTTCAATATCAAATACTCTCATTTTGATATTTGATTTGTTACATATGGGACAATGGCATGTAGCTAAGCACTGAAACTCCACACACATCTCCATTTATGTACATTAGTGTTTTAATGCCATTACATTTTAATATATATCTTTAATGACAAAAATCAATGTTGTGGGTACTTACTGCTAATGTATGTATCCTTATATCTGTGGAATAGTTGTAGTAGCTGGGCATTGACTGACATGTATATGCCATATATGTGACTATATATGATAAATACCTCATATATATACAGAGAGAGAGAGAGAGAGAGAGAGAGAGAGAGAGAGAGAGAGAGAGAGAGAGACAGAAAAATATTGCTTAGAAAATATTTAGGTTAAAAAATTCTATGATTTCAGGCGTGATCTAGTAGGGGACTTACTGGTCTTGGCTCCAGTGTCTTAATCCAGGTAGTTCAGAGCTCATTAATGTTCCCATGGCTGGGCAGATACATGGCAGTGCTCATTTGGAACTTAGTTATTTAGTTTGTTGAATCTCCAGGCTGAGGAAGCTGTGACTATAAGGCAGATACCTGCTTCGACTAGTCTGCTTGTACAGATTCCCCATGGAGTTTATGTCAGAGTATCAGGTGGAGTAGGGCAAGCTCACACCCCTGCCTCTTTCGGTCTTTGCCACCTGTGGGATGTCAAGGGAACATCATTCTATCACCTGCTCCATTTTCCCTCCCATTATTGGGGTATAACTTAGATATATTTGCCTTAATAAATGTATACATTCATGACTTTCCAGATAAAGACCTCCAGTTCATCTGCAGCCTTTGTATTCCTTTCTTCCCACTCCCCAGCTCCCAGCAAACACTTACCTGTTCTCTTCCTCCAGAGCCCTGCCTTTCAGAATCACAGTGTACATAGTCAGCCTAGCGAGACTGGCTTCTTTCACCTGGCATAATGTAGTTGAGTTTTTCTTTTTCCCTGATGCGCTCTTATGGTCTGCGGGCTCGTGGCTTGGATTCTTTCATCCTCAGAGTCCTGATATGTAAAATGGGCATAACGTGGGTAGGGAGAGAGAATACACACAAGTGTGGTTAGGCAGAATGCAAAGCCAGTTTTCGATTGTTACCATTCTTATCAGGCCATCGACTGTCGGGGATGCAAAAAAGCAGTCCTGTTTACAGCATTGATTTTGAAAAGGCCCTTGTTTTGTGAACTGAGAAGGGTCTAGCATTACTTTTGGATTCTCCGTCACCTAGCAGACCCTGCAAACTGGTTCCAAGGCTCAAAGCTTAACAGAAATGCTTGCGCCAGGAAAGATCTAGACCTCTGGTGTGCAGCCTCTGCCATACTATTCCCTGAGGGTGCTGGGAAGCATAGCCTACGTATGAAGTTCCTTGATCTATTTGCATAAAGACGATCTTCTTCAAAACAAAGTCATTGACAGAACTGATAATTTACAAGCCATTGTATTGTGTGTAATGGGGGAGATAGGGTTCTTTAGCAATAGGGTAATAGGGTACCACACAGTTTTACAAGAAGATGGGGCTTCTCTTGGCTCAGAATGCACAGGAACGGGAGTGAGAGCTAGATTTGCTTTCCCTTCTGAGTGCTATGTGGCTCTGAACTACAGAACTGTTGGACCTATAGGGGTTCCCTAGGCATTTTTATCTGGATGTGAAACATGGAGGGGAGAGGCCAGCCTTTGATTTTCTTTTCTTGTCTCATGACACTTGCCTGGCAGACTGAGTGAGACAGGTAAAGACAGGGGCACAGACAGGGAAATACAACAACGAAGGTGGGTAGGGGCTTGAGAGAGCTAAATGCTACCCAGGACCCTGCTACTAAGTGTGTGGCTTTGCCTCACCTGTGAAAAAGAGGGGCTGTAAGTCACCCTAAAGAGAGCTCGAACTGCCCTAGGAGGTACCACTGACGCCCAGCTCTGAGCATCAGTGACAGATGAGCAGAAAGCAACAATTTCAAACCTTCTAGTGAAGTCTTTTCAAACTCTCTCCACTCTTTCTAGGACCAGCTGAATAGGATTCCAATAAACATATTGTCGAAATGTTTGTTTCCGGGTGTCATTTTACTCTGCAAGTAGCTAAAACAGACCCGGGTCCTATATATAGACGCTCCATTTGCTTGTGCTCTAGGACGCTTTTATTACTACACTCCTTGGCAGGCTCCCAGCTGAGACTTTCCCTCAGATTTTGGAATTAGGAAGTCAAAGAGGACCACTCACCATAGTAAGGGTCTCTCCTCCTCTTTCTCTGTTAATAGTCTGGATGCTGGCATAGACCTGTTCCTCTCTCTGCTCAGAGCCTCCTAATATTAATGATGACACTGCTTATGGGAACAGAGCAGCCCCCACCGTGGCAGTGAATACAGTGAAACAATTTGTGTCAAAATGAAATAGAGACGGCCACACACACAACCCACTCTAGATAAGAGAGTCCAGAATCCGTAGTGGCTAGAACAAAGAGAGGGGTTTTAACAAGGTGTTTTGTTTGTTTCTTTTTTCTTTTTTTTCTTTTTTTTTTTTTTTTTTTTTTTTTTTTTTTTTTTGGGTGGGGTAGGGGTGGGTGGGTGTTAGAATTTTCTTCATGGATTTTCCAGGGGGGTGGGGATGGCATGCTAGAACCACAAAGGTAAGGGGAGGAGCGTGAGATGGGTATGGTAAAAGAGGAGAGATTGGCAGCAGGAGTGGGGAAGAAGGGGTTCTTTACAGAGACAATGCTGGACTCCTGTGTTTTTAAAAAATGAGCTCTGTCCCCAAGACAGTCTCTCCACTGTGTGCCCTTTGTTTGCTCGGCCCCATTTCCTCAGTGACTTTCTTCACCTGCCTCTCTCTGTGCTCTGGCTGTGTTTACCCAGCGTGGCTCTAACTGCCTTTCTGGTCTCCAGAGTTCATGTACTCGCCACCCTCCCCCTTCTCTCCTCCCCTGTTTCAATCTCCCCTCAGGTCTCCCCCACTTCTCTCTCCCAATCCTTCCTGCTCCCAGATTCATCTTTCCCAACCCTCCCGCCTTGCCTCTTCCAGGTCAGCCCTTTCCCCTTCTGTCTCCCCTCCTCCTCACCTTCTTCCCTTTCCCTGGCTCTCCTCTCACCCTCCTTTTCCTCTTTCCCTTGGCCCCTTCTCTGCCTTTCACCCTTTCTCCCCTCTCTCCTTCCCCATATCCCCATCCTCTGTCCTTACTCCTCTCTCTTTCCTTTCTTCCTCTTTTCCTGCTCCCCCTCTCTACCCTGGTCCTCCTTTATACAGTTCCAATTTCTTGCCTTCTGGATTTACCTGCAGACCAAGACACCGCTCCTCTTGCAAGGACTGTTTAAGAAATGCATACCCTCTCCTTTCATTCCTTGGGTATCTCAGAAATGATATTCCTCCCCCAACCACCCCGTCAAAATAAAATGAATTCAGCCAGCTCCTGCTGTGTGTCCTTAAATTCATTCCCTCTAGCTTTGCTGGTTTGAAAGCCTGTACCCTAGAAGGGGCCTCCTGCATTTGCTGGCAACCCTGCTTGAGCCTGATCGTCACAGATAGTGCTCTGGAGTGAAAAAAAAAGGGGGAAAAACCCTCTCGTTGGAGATTTCAAAACAGATTCTACCAGCTTTCAAATCTGTGCACTTTGCGGAGTGGCAGGGTTTGAGGGAGAGGGGTTGAAGACTTGGGGTGTGGGTGTCTCTCATAAACAAATAAGCAACAGAATTTATATATGTATAAATTTGTGCTTTCCCTTGGCATGTTTGGTGTCTGTCTCCCTGGCATCAAGGGTGGGCGTTGTGTAAGTCTGACTTCGCTCACACTTTTGCTCCGGCTTGGGGTATGAGTGTCTGTGTGAGCGTGTGTGATGGAATTGAGGAGGGGGTTGCTGTGTTTTTGATCCGTTTCACTTGACAGATTATTTGAATCCAGCCCACCTTTCCGCACATGTCAAACAGATGGGATCATTGTTAAAAGCCTGGAGAGCCGGGCTGAGCGGTGGGTAAGGCAGGGAGGGGGAGGCAGGAGGGGCACCGAGGGGAAAGAGGGGGCACCTTCCAGGAGCTTTGTGCTTTCACACATTAGAACTGACAGGAGACCTTCTTCTTTGTGGGTGGGGGGGAGTGTTTGGGGGCATGGGGCTGGTGAAGGGGGGTGGAAAGGGAGAGAGGTGGGGTGTTGGTGGGCAGGGTTATGATGTCACAGCCCAAGTTACAACAGGAGGAAAACACAGAAATGGTTCAACATTTTTTTTTTTAAACTTTGGACTGCCAAGAGCTGAAGAGTGGTGTGCAAAGGAATGAAGGGGAGAGAGAGAGAAACTAAACTGGAAGCCTGAGTCTGGTGTTGCCTCTTGAAATCTTATGAATGGATTACTAGCAGCTGAGAGCCAGGAGAGTCCTATAGGGGATGCAAGATCACCCACACACTCAGGGGGAGAAAAGCAGGCGGAACCCTTTTCTGAGGTCCTATCCCCCTTCCTGAAATGAATGGTAGGAGATGTTTTTCTGAGGGTCCTTGGGGTGGCAAGGGGGCAAGGGGGCAAGGGGAGGGGTTGACTTCTCTTCTTGCCTGAATCTCTTTTTTTCCTCTGAAGCTAAGCCATCTATCTCTCCCTAATCTCTCTCTCTCTCTCCTCTCTCTCTCTCTCTCCTCTCTCTCTCTCTCTCTCTCTCCCTCCCCTCCCTCCTCCCTCTCCCTCTTTGCTCCCTGACTCCCTTCCTCCCTCCTCCTCTCCTCTGTTTTTCTGGCTTTCTCTACCCCCACCCCAGTCTCAATTTCTATTCTTGATCTGCTTCAAGTGGGGAAAACTGAGTCAGAAAAGTGCACGGAGCTAGGGAAGTGATAAAGGAAAAGGGACAGTCGAGGACCTAGGGGACCTGCTCAGCAGTGTCCACCTGCTTGAATCCAGAGCTGCTTTGGGGAGCTGCTTGCAGGCTCGATTCCATGCTCCACGAGGGAAGAGGGTGCATGTGGGATGGGGTGCACAGGACACAATATTTTAAAAGCAGTTAAGTCACCTACTAACTGGAAGAAAGAAGTTCAGAGAGATGAGGAGAGTGAAGGAAGGACCCTGATCTTACTGCAGAGCATGTGGGCTGTATGGGCTAGGTAGGAACAGCAGAAGCAGTGATTTTAAGTGTAAGTGATTTTTCTTATTACTTGAAGGAGGGGCTCAGTGCATATTTATACCTATTTTATACTACCTGTGGGCAAGCATGCCTACCTTCTCTGCATGTGTCCATGTGTTTGTCCAGTGTGTTCTGTATACATGCATGTTCCTGTAAGGGATGGGAAGCCTTTAAGAAGGCTGGCGTCCAACACCAAGGCAAACAATGCGGAAGGTTAAACTCAGTGTTTCCTCCCCCATCTGCCCCATTCATTTCAGATCAATCAAAGAATAGCTGTTCATTTGTGTAAATGACTTCTTTTGAGCACCTCGTTTGTTTATTTGTTCACTCAGCATATGGTGACTTTTACTAACTTTAGACTGAGAAACTTCTGAGAGAAAAAGGATGTCTATAAGCTAGGAGCACACGGGGTTTCCAGTTAGTGCTTCTCGAGGCAAGGTAATTGATTTCTCCTTTCCTCCAGTGTCCAAGAGGAAGAGAATTTGTTATTGTCCTTTTAAATCTGAAATGATAGAGTAAAATAAGAAAAAAAATATAGGAGGCTCGTGTTACATCAAGAGATGTGAATGGTCTCCAAAAGGCTAGTGGGTGTTTATTGACCAGGTCCATTCAAAGTGTGTGTGTGTGTGTGTGTGTGTGTGTGTGTGTGTGTGAGAGAGAGAGAGAAGAGAGAGAGAGAGAGAGAGAGAGAGGCTACACACAGAAAGGCACGCCCAAAACAGTATTGATTGTTTTATATTGATTGTGTAGGCTGCGGCTGCTGAGAGAGAAAGCCTGTGATGTTTACTGGGGAAACCAAGAGGAGCATCTGTCCCTTGTGCCTCAGAGAGGTGGGGGTAGGGGTGCTCAGGAGAGAGGAGGGGACAGGGAGTAGGTGGAGTGTGATGCACCAAACTTATTAGCTTTGACATCATCATTGTCTTTAAATAAAAAAAAAACCCAAGGAGATAATTATAGGCAGAGAGAGAGAGAGAGAGAGAGAGAGAGAGAGAGAGAGAGAGAGAGAGAGAGAGAGAGATATCAGAGGGAACAGGTCCCTTGATGTATTTGCCATTCATATTGGTCTTTTTATCCATCTTTAGGGACCCACCAGTCTCTCCGAAGGTGAAACCAAGCGCTCCCAGACTCATTTGATCAGGAGACCAGCAGACTGGCAGCCAGAGAACTTTACAGAGACTTGCAGCCTACCAACAAGTTGGACAGGAATTAAAACAGTCTCTTCAATAGTCAACAACCCTGAGTGCCACGCTGCAGGAGTGCACACCTACCCAGGCAGAGTGGAAGCTGCATGGACACCTGGCTGAGGACATCTGAGGAGAGAAAGTTAAGTACCAGTTTGGATCTTTATGCCTCCAGATGATTTTTGCATTCTTTTAGAAAATAAGCATCAAATTATGTCTAAGCCTAAAAGTTGTTTTTTTTTTTTTTCCTAGCAATTTACTTTAAGTTGAGTGTATTGTGGGTGATGGGCTCTAAAAAGAGACACTAACTCCTAGGGAAGGAAGAAGATACAGAAGAGATCCTTAGAGAATAAGATTATTTTGAATGACCAGCTGGGGTGGTATGTATCTGAGAGAATTTGGCTTACGTCCTACATTCTCTTCTCTTATCAGTGAGGAGAGGAGTTACTGAGGGAAGAAAAGGAAACCTGAGGTCTCTGGGAGGAGTTTCAAAGGAAGAACACTTAACTTCATTCTGAAGGACTGAAATCAATCAAGAGAGGTCAAGGAAGAAGGTGAGAGAAACCAAAAGCTACAGAAGCCACCGGGGCTGGCTAAATCCCCTGGACAGGTAGTCAGGAGAGGCATTCTTCTGTGGCTACTTGAGAAAGTTTTTGGCTTGTGAATCAAACAGTTTTCCTGGTGACTTCAAATCCATTGCTGGTTGCTTTTCCATCTCCCCATCATTCTTGTGTGGTACCCAGAAGCTGACTTTGGGTTTTAAGGAGCAAGCTGAAGGAGATATGATGTGTTGGAAGGTCCTGAGAATAAGTCTGGTGGTCCTGGCTGGGTGGGCATTCAGTACCACCAACTCCGAGCTGGGCTGGACACGCAAGAAATACCTGGCCCAGAGGGAACACCTGAACCAGGCGCTGTTGGAAGGGGAACGCTGTTGGCTGGCGTACAAGGTACGAAGACCCAGAAGTGCTCCACAGCATCATCCCTTTGGGGTCTACCCAAGCCACCATGAAAACTACCTAAGGTCCTATCCTGTGGGGATGCAGCAAACACAGTATGCAGAATGGAGTCAGCGAAGCACAGAGAGACAGGCTCCAAGTGGTGTTCCCAGAGACCTGACTGAAAACCCAGCAGGAGTGAAGAGAGAGCCTGAGCAGCCAGCTGCCCCGTGGGTAGGGGATGGTCCTATTGGGCAATCGCAGCTGCTGAGAGATGATGACACTTATCTTGGCAAGGGAGGATCTAAGGAGGCTCTAGGTGAGCCTGCGGTTCGGGGAAGCTCAGAAACTGCTGTCTCCACCATTACCACCTTTCCATACCAGAAGGGACCCACAGCAGAGACCCAGAGGAAGGGTCAGTCCAAGTCTAGGCTTCCTCGCCAAGTGCAGAAGAGGCAGGCAGAAGATATGACCAGAGACCCCCAGAATACCCCTCAAGATCTTCAGCTTTGGCCTAAAGACCCCCTTAAGCACGGAGATAGCAACAGTCCATTGGAGGGCACAATCCAAAATGGTGGAGGGGCCTCTGCCCAGAGAGCAGAGACCTTTAACCCCCAAGGAGGATTGCCTGTACTGTATTTCTCTGGGAAGAGGGAGCGGCTGTTGCTGCGTCCAGAAGTGCTGGCTGAGATTCCCCGGGAGGCGTTCACAGTGGAAGCCTGGGTGAGACCAGAGGGAGGACAGAGCAACCCAGCCATCATTGCAGGTAAAGTCCTATCCTACTCCTGGGTTTTCTCGGGTCCCGGGGGTGTGGCCGGCTCCATTTCTGTTGTGGGTACACATAGAGAACAGAAAGGGGGAATAGGCTAAAGCAGGGAAGCTAAGAAGGCTTGGCTAGAGGGGCTGTGTGAGGGTGGGGGTTATTCATCAGTGCAGAAGTAGCGTAGACACCATGAAAGGGAAAATGACTCCTACCCAAGACATCATTATTATTATTGATTTTGTGGAGTTCTACTCATGGTGCATGCACTTTAGGAGACCTCCGTTTAGATCTTTCCCCCTTTTAAAGGGAACAGACTTGGATTCTTTGTCAAGGAGAAAGAGGAGGTCACACTGCTTGTCATAGTCTAGCGTGGGATACCCAGGCACCTGTGGAAAGCAGACAGTCCAAGGATGGGAGTAGTGAATAATGGCCAATTGGGTCCAAGCAGCAAGGGAGCAGGCTGCCACCCGGGAACTAGGAAGGAAGGCAGCACCTGTGCTACACTCTAGGTCTCCATCTCTTGACCTCAACAGATCTGCTGGGAAAGGTAGACATTGGAGTCCAGGATCCTGACTCCTAGCCCCGGCTATTGTTATGAAGACCTAAATGTGAAAACTTGTTTAACGTACCTAACTCCGTAATGCTAGTGAGAAGCATTTATTTGGGCTTGCGACCTGTGCTTGTCTTGATTATCAGAGACACCCAGAATGGCAAAGAGCTGGGTTTGGAACTGTTGCTTTTCTTTTCCTATCTGGAGAGGTTGATTTCAGGCAAGGGTGAGGAAAGGATTTATCCCTTGGTGTTTCCTTATTCTTTTAGACCCTTCACCAAATGAGAGTGGGGGACAAATATGCAGAAGAATGTCACAAGGAGAGCAAGTTACTTTATGCAATATATATATATATATATATATATATATATATATATATGAAATAAAATTGGTGACACCAATCTGGAGTAGCCACACATCCTTTCCTGTTTCTCAGTTCCATTACATTGATGGAGAAACTGAGGCAATGTGGGGCATGTCAGAGACAGGCTGGCAGGAGGAGGGGGGAGAACAATGCAGGAGTTTATGAATCATTTGATAGCTCCTTAACAAACAAACAAACAAAAAACAAAACAAAACCAACCAACCAACCCCCCCCCAAAAAAAACACAACCCAAGCCAAAACAACAACAACAAAAACCACTCAGGTCTCTGAGAGCCTCCAAATAAGTTGCAGGCTAGGGAAAGAACTCTGGAGGGAAAGAGACTCTTCCAGTGGGGTGTCGCTGGAACATCCTTGTGGACACTGCGTCTCCCCCTCTCTGGCTGCGATTTCACGTTTGGAATCTGGGATTCCCAGACACTGAGCACTCTCCAGCCATGTGGCTTTACTTTAGTTTTGGGTGGGAGAGGGGGTGAGAGAAGGGGCCAGGCTGTAAGCTAGGTGGGGGCCGAGAAGGAGGAGAAGGAAATCCTTATTCTGGGGCCAAAATGGAAGAAATAATGAGATGATTATCTGATCGGAGTTGGCAGCCTCAGAGTTTCCCCCAGATGACATCTCCGTGCTGCCTAGTCTGGCTTCCTAGTGCCCATCTGCCAGGGAGCCTGCGAGCTTGCAGTCTAGCTCGAGACCCACACGGATCTGAAGATGCTTCCTCCTGCAGTAGCAACATAGAGACCTGGGATCTGTTCCCTGGCTGTGAAGACTGAGAGAAGAATCCAAAAGCAATGTATGTGGGAGACCATTGCTTGGGGGTTATTAAAGTCCAATCCTGGAAAACAAGAACGGGCACCTGACCTCTGCCCTTTACCTCTCCAGTTCCTCCGTCTCACCCTTTTCAAGGAGAGCTATGGTGTGGTTTGATTGCGGTTCCCCACTCTTTGCTTCACCTCTGGAATACCATACCGCCCTGCCTTGCCTGTCTATCACCAGCCACTGTCTCCACACTGCCACGGCACACATTCAGATCTTCCAGTGCCCAGCCGAACCCTCCTCTCCTCTCAGAGCATGTAAAATTGGCAGGAAATCATTTCCAGCAATTTACCTTCTAAGGTTTCTTTTCCCTCAAATCCAAGTGGCTCCTTTGGCATTCTGGGACTTCCCTTTTTATGTCTGCCTGTAAGAGGTGGAGAGCAAGATGACAACCAAGTCTCTTGCCCTCGTGTTCTAGCCTCTATTTTTCTTCAGACTTGTGTTCAGCCCAAATTGTCAGGGGAGGATAAAAGCCCGTGGGATGCAGGAATTGATAGCAAGGCCTAATTCTTTGGACTCAGCAAGTAGACTGTTTAGGATTTAGTGTCCATGTCTACCCATTGTCTATGCTGCTGGTATTTCCCCTGTGAGTTACATGGCTAAGGATCACGAGGTTACCAAAATCAAGTCGCCTGTAATAAGAACCTCTACTTTGTGTGACTTGAATCTCTTCGAACAATTTTACAGCTCTCAACATCCATCTTCCTCCCTTCTGCTGCCATGGGCCCCAAAGACGATGTGTATCTGTTCCTAGTCTGCTGGGACTTGAGTTACACCGAGCGACAAGGTAGAGTCAAGTTGCTGGGAGTTACACACAAACCCCAGGCTGTACTTCTGTTGTTCCTCTGAGGACTTGGCTCTCACTCTGCCAATAGATTTCAAACCTCAGGTTCCGCCTACTTAACTCAAATCAGCTTCCAAGTCCTCTACCTACCATGCTTGGGATTGTTTTTCCTCAGCAGAGACCTCAAACAATTTACTCAATACCAGTCGCGGCAGAAGAAGCCCCTACCCACAGCTATAGGACCTTAGGGAATAGTTTTAATACTGGACACTAGGTGGCAGTGTTGTTTCGTGCACAGGAGATGAGGCGGCCACAAAGTTGGGAATGTCTCTAGTTTGCTTGAGGGCTGTCCTGTCCCAGCCTCTGGGCTGTAATTTAATCACCTTCTCCCAAAATGTTGTTGGTAGGCACCCCTCAGGGTCCACTTCATGGGTCTTTTTCTTTTTTTGAAAGGCCTGTCTGGATAGCTAAAGTGACTTTTTTTTTTTTTTTTAAAGAGTTGTGACTAACTTGAAGCTCTAGCAAACACTGAAGAAAACAAAATCAGCTAGAATTACCCTCTCCCTGCACTCTAAGTTCCCGCATTCTTCTGAAACAAGTCAGACTCCAGAATGAGTTGCAAGAACGCTTTCATTGAGGATTGAGGGAAATGCAGGGTACACAAGCTTCACAAACTTCAGGTGTGGGGGAACTCTTCTGACCATCCTCTGGGCTTTCTGAAAGGTAGGCCACACTTTAAGTTGCCCGTTTCCTAGAGTTGGAGCAGACCAGTGGCAGCAGAGAGAGAGGTCTGCTCCCTGGTGGGGTTCTTCACAAAGGTAGCCAGTCAAAGGTCTGGCACTTTGAGGCTCTGTGGCAAGTTAGGAGTAGCTTGAGGTCAGGAACCCATTAGGTCGGGTCATTAGAATTTAGTGTTTAAATAAGCCAACTTGTGTCCTATTCTGGTGTGGACTCTTTAAGGTCTAGTGCATAACCCTGAAACCATCTGAGCCTTTCCTACCACTTCGACTTCCGTTCCTCCCCTTCAACCCCAACATACACAAAAGAGGACATTTTAACAGGTTCCTCCGCACCCATAATTGATTTCAAATGTTCCCTGAAGTCGCCCAGCTGAGTAACCACCTGCGGCTCTGTGCTGCAGGACACTGAGTCATTAAATCCATGGTAGGTTGGAAACCAAGCCCAGAAGAATTCTTCAGCCAACAAATATTTATCGAGTGCCTTGCCATGCAAAGTGCGGCAAGTCAGCGAGGGGAGCACAAAGCTGTCTGAGAACCGTCCTTGACATGAAGGCGAGTTTGGGTCCTCTGTGTGCCCAAGTTTTCCGTGTCCAGTGTAGAGCCTGAGGGTTCGACAGATGAGGATGAGGATTAGAATCCTTCTCTGACATTTACCAGGACAACTGTCTCTGGCAATCTATCCAGCCATTTTTCACCCCCTGAGCTATGTTTGTCAAACTGAAAATTAAAGATGTATACACACACACACACACACACACACACACACATATGTATACACATGAGTACATATATATGTATATACATGATTACATATATATGTGTATATATATATCACTACATTTATATGTATATGATTCTACTTGAAATAAAGTAGGAAAAAAACTTCCCAAACAAATGACAATTAAGCAGAGGCCCTGTAGAATGTTTTACATAAGTCATGTAGATAATGTGCCCAACACAAAATTTGGCCCATGAGGCTTATTTACTTACCAGTGACATGAAAGGTTTATCATGAGGTATCCAAAGTAAATTAATTTCTAATTTAAATATAACTTTTCCTTAACAGAGATATTAGCTTCAATTCCTTAGGAATTTACTCTGATAATTTATAAACTGGGAATGGGCTGTAAGTAGTTATTATTTTTCCACAATATGGTCTCAAGATAAAAACGGTAGATGAAAAAGCCCAAAGGATCCATTTATTACATTAAAACGTGTCATCTGTTCTTTTTATTTGAGTGGCACTATTTCAAATCAGTTGGGCAATGGTGCTAAAACTTCTATTTTATTTTTCTGAGCTCTAAGCCCTATTGAATATCTCGTGAAATTTGTCTTTACTTAACAGAAAAATGTACATTATTATATTCTGTTAGCCCAAGTCTGCTGCCATCTGGCCATTGTTCAAAGTCTATTGCTAGCTTTTCTGTGTGAGTGACATCTATGGAATGAGGCCTCAGGGTAAAGAGTTCTGACCACAGGGAACACAGAGTTTTACATAAATGTAAGGAGACCTCAGTGTGGCCACCTTGATCTCACAGACTTTGTTAGACAAAGAGCTGCATCAGTGTCTTTCCCTAAAGCCAGGGCTCTCTGTCCTGCCCTTTGGCTGCTTCCCTACACACAGGGATGGTCAAATCAGAGTGTTTGTCCTTATCAGACCCCGAGGAATCACCCTGCTCCTCTCCGCATCCCCCTCCTGGATCAGGACTCAAATATTCGATGATGCTGTAGTGACCCAGCTGGCAAAGAACTGTTTGTACGAGGGCCCATGGGCATGGCCCTGCTGATTCAGGTGACAGGGAGATGCATGAATTGTTTGTGTGAAGGAAGCACATGCCTGATGACTGTAACTTGGCTTCTTTGCGATGGAGTTTTCATCATGAGGCTTGGTGGCTCAACAAAGAAGCAATGTGAATGTTATCTGGCCTGAGAGGTAAATATGACTGACCTATCATGGTCACATTTTCATAGCCCACTGTGGTACTCTCTTCCTTACAGCCTCCCTGGTGATCCATGTGGAGTGAGCGCTTGCTTTCTTTCTCTTTCTAGGCTTCTATAAACTTTGTATGGACCTTTCCTAGTCTATGGACTTTCTAGAGACCTTTTCTAGTCTTCTGTAGACCTCCTATAGACCTATAGACCGTCTTGTGTACTTTTATGGACTGCACATTACTTCTTGCCATATTAGTTAGGCATGGCCTTCACTTCTATCAATTGAACATCCCTTGGAAGTTGTATGCAGCTCCAATCCATATTTGTCACCCCCAAATACCCTCTATAATGGTAGAGTCACATAGTTCTACAAATTATGTTTATAGAATGAACTCAAAATGTAGACTGTTGGATTCCCTCTGGGGTGAGGAGAACTTTCTGGAACTGGAGACTTTTTGTGGGGATCCAGGGCAATGACTTTGAAACTGTGCTATTGTTGCCTACCATGTGTCAGAAGAGCATCCGAGGGAAACTGCTGAGCGTGAGGTTGCCCACATGCCTTCCATAGGAGTACCCCTTCTCTTATGTGTCTCCCACAAGCAAAAACTTGGACTACTTTAAGGAAATTTACTCCTACAACTCTACAACAGCTAGTGCAATGGCTGGCATATTATGGCCTCTGAACCCCATCACCCCAAAACTGAAGCTACCTTTGTCAATGAAGTTTGAACCAGCACATGACACTCATTTGATTATGTGTTCTCTGTGGCTGCTTCCATGATGAATGGCAGGGTTTAGTGGTTGTGACAGTGACTGTATAGCCTAAGAAGCCAGTGGATCTGGCCCTTCGTCACTTAAGGGCGAAGTGTGCCATGAGCCACGCTAGAGCATCACTTTTTGTGCTTCCATGTGCACAGAGGTCAGCTACGGTGCACCTGGAAGTAGATTCCAGGCGAGCATGTTTTGCAGGGATCCAACACAGGGCATTCATTGACTATGGACCCCAGTGACACTGACATTGACAAGGACTATGTATGGAGAACACCAATCACTGAAGTGGCGAGGATAAAGGGAGACCTAACATGGTTGGTGCTGGCTCAGGCCTTCCAGAATGTCCTTTGAATTCTCTTTTCTTTTCTGTTTCTCCCAGGGTCAGTTTAATATCATGGGGTGCTAGCTCTCCTAGCCCTTTTCCAGCTCTTTCCATATCTTTGCTCAGAGTTTCTTTTGAGTAAAAATCTTTGCCTATTTAACCCTCTTTTGGCATCGGCTCTTGTACCAATCTGTTTCCCAAGTGCAATGCAAATTTGTATTCTGTTTTTCTGGGGAAGCCTGGGACTGCATGTCTAACAAGCTTCTCAGCTTAGATAATTCTGCTGCTGCTGCTGCTGCTGCTCCTGATGCTGCTGCTGCTGTATGTGGACTGTTACACACTTATGGGACTCCAGATTTATAAGCATAGGACAGTATGTGACAGACATTCTTTTTTTCTGAAAAAGAACAGATGCTAAATAGTTCAGGCTTTGTAGGCCATATACAGTTTATGATGCAACTGCTAAACTCTGCAGTTAGCATGTGCACATTGCTACAGTTGATGCACAACCACACTGGTAGGCTGTGTTCCAATAAAACTTTATCAAAGCAAGTGTCATGCTGGGCTTTGCTCCTCTGTAATTGTTTGCAGAGCTTTGGCGTGGAGTGTTCTTCCTGATGGCCATGCTTTATCTATAGTTCTTCTGGCCTTGTTTCTTCATTCCACATAATCCGCAAAACTCCATCCTTATCTATTGGGCTCTACCTGACAAGCTGGAAGCAACAGGTTTCTGGGGGAATGCTGAGCCACTTAGGAATCACAGGGCATTCGATTCTGAAGCAGCACAAAAGAGAGGAAGCAGGAAGATATAGCTCATGTGGCCCCCTTACAATACTATGATGTCCTCTGGGTTTTGTGCTAGCTGGGTACTTGAATCCAGTCTGGTTAAGGCTCAGCACCTGCTTGTAGGTTTAGACCTGAGACTCTGGAATCATCTAGTTGTTTAGTGTGGTGTTAGACACAGATAGATTTCCTCTGAGAGTGATAGGGTGATTGATCATCCTATTCACCACACTTCTGCCTTAGTACCTGACACATGCTCTTACCTTTTCTCTCTTTGTCCCCTAACCATGTTGAGGTCTCACACAGACAACATGGTGAGTGAGCCTTCTGAGTTCAGGTGTCATGGTAGGCTCTCAGTCCTCTGTGAGGTATGATTTTTCCCAGTCCTCAAGGATGAGATGAAAACCCCAGGGACCTTTGGATGTCAGTTCTAGCATGGAGAGCAGGTTGTTGGGAGGGACAGAGATAGAGCCGTGAAGTAGGAATCACCTCTGGCAGATAGGCAAATGCAACTATTTGCCTGTAGCCAGAAACACTTTGTCCTTCCTCAACCCCTGCTTCCTTCCTTAGGCATCTTTCCTTGTTCCTTCGGGGCTGGCCTTCTGATTCATTCAGAATGTGTATGCCAGGAGGCCTGGCTCCATCTCTTTCCTGTTTTAGTTCAGGCCTTGCAGAGGCCAAATAAACACCTTATTTGGCATTTATTAAGAAGAAGAAAGAAGAAAGAAAGAAAGAAGAAGAAGAAGAAGAGGAGGAGGAGGTGGAGAAGGAGGAGGAGAGGAGAGGAGAGGAGGAGGGGGGAGAGGAGGAGGAAGAGGAAAAGGAAAAAGAAGAGGAGGAAGAAAAAGAAGATGAAGAAGAAGAGGAAGAGGAAGAGGAGGAAGAGGAGGAAGAAGAGGAAGAAGAGGAAGAAGAGGAGGAAGAGGAAGAAGAGGAGGAAGTAGAGGAGGAGGAGGAAGAAGAGGGGGAAGGAAGAGGAGGAGGAAGAAGAGGAAGAAGACGAAGACAACGGCAACACCTTCAGTTGGATCCTGAGTCCCTACACCCTGCATGTTCAGGAGCTTGAGTTCCTGATGTCACAAATAAGTACATAAATCTCATGATTCTGCCCTTGAGGCCACAGAGCTAGGTTACTCTGGGGCCTCGTCAAATCTGTTTCTGTTCACCTCACACACACCCTCACCCTGTACCTTCCAGAGAGCATATTTCCTTGCCAAGTATGTGTCCTTCAAAATAACAACATTCTTCACTTCCAGTGTTTACTACCTGCTTTAAAACAATCTTAAACTTTAAAAAAAAGAAGAAGGAAAGAAAAACAGTTAGGAAATAAAA
Source organism: Rattus rattus (assembly GCF_011064425.1). Lineage (NCBI taxonomy): Eukaryota > Metazoa > Chordata > Mammalia > Rodentia > Muridae > Rattus > Rattus rattus. The sequence goes on along the minus strand of NC_046163.1, from coordinate 38,262,774 downwards.
TTCAGGGCAAACAAGAACAGTTTCCTCTATGACTCAGAAGTGAGTGGTGGGGTAAGGCGGTTCTTCTTAAACATACAATAGAGCAACTGCGAGCAAAGCTTCAGAGCTTTGAAGTTGAGACACTGCCATGACAAGCAGTTGGGAGAGCAAGGTCAGTCAGGGCTCATGTCTAGATTGGAAGTCCAGGCAACTGGTCCAAGGTGAAATCAGAGAGGTGAAATCACACACTGGTCAGACATTCCACCCTTTAGCCACTAACTTTATACTCTCCCTCTTTCATTCAAGAACTTTCTGTACATTCAAAGCAGATTATGAAAGTAGTTTGGTATTATACATGCTCATTCATTCATTCACTCATTCACTCATTCGTTCAACATTTATTGAGCTTCTATTCAGCAAAGTACCAGATAATATGACCCATTCTAGAGAGTTAAGAATAAGTAAAAGCTGTGCCTACAAGATGCTCCCAGTCAGGTGAGAGGCTTTTTATAAATTACTGTATGTAAATATGAATTTTAATTTAAATGTATACTGGAAATTAATACGGTACTGGATTTCTTTATCCTAGCTACTTCCCCAGCAATGACACAGAGAAACCAAGATTAATTTTAAAGCTTCACTTCAATACCTGGCCAGTCTATCCTAATCCTTTTAATACTGGCATTTAGGGCCTTCCATTAGCCAGCTGAACTCTATGAACTCCTTCCTACTGAAGACTCAAACTCCTCCCTCTCCTCCCTCTCCCCTCCCTCCCTCCGCCCCCTCCTTTCTCCCTCTCCTCCCTCCCCCCTCCTCCTAGTCCTCCTCCTCTCCTCCCTCCCCCTTCCCTTGTGCGGTGGATGTCCTGCCCTATTCTCTTTTCTGGCCAATCATTGGGTGATCAGCTTTTACTGACAAGGAGGAGAATAACTGGTAAGCGTTGTTTGCTTATACAAACTTGAGAAATGAGATTCTTGACATAAGCATAACAATGCCGCGTCTAGATTGAAATAAGATATGAGGGCAGAGAAATCAGTATTTGGATAGCACAAGGATAAACTTTACACGGTACCCAAGAACACAATGCCTACAATTATAATTTTTCTCACGGAAGTGAACAGCTCTATATCAATGAGAGTTCACCAGGGTCAGGACTGGTAGGTGCAGAACAGAGGTCAAGGGTGGGCAAAAGGGAAGAAAAACTTCAGATGGTACAGCGGGTGCCAAGGAACCCACCAGGTCGGAGGTGGGGACTGGGGACTCAGTGATTGTGGGAGTCAGACTAATTTTGGAAAATCTATTTCACTCCAGTTGGATAGCAAAAGAGACATTCTGGTAGTACAGTTACTGATGCAAAGAGAGAGGCAAAAGCATGTTCAGTAGGATGCTAAGGAAGGACGTTGTCAGGGTCAATGCAAACTCAGATTTTATTTTGCGTTAACAGAGATCCAAGACTTGGGACATAGTGTAAAAAGAACCAGTGATCTAAAGTGCATGATAGCAGAGACATGGGGACCCAATGGAAGCCAAATAAACAGAAATGCAAAGTATGCAAACCTGGGCTCAATTACTGTAAGGGATTTTCATAGCGACGTTTCCTTAGCAACTTCCATAACGCTGACTTCATGTCCTGAACTACAAATGGTCAGCTTAGACATTTCTACTTAACTGTTCCATGGGATAACTAAAAGAGGGAGATGCAGAGCAGGGAGCTCAGAGACAGGACATTGCCTGGGGGCACAAAGCTAGTGAACACGGAGCTTAGGATCTGCAGCCATCCTAGCCAGAACCAACGTCTCCAACCTGCTGTGACAGAGAAGAAGTTTGAGCCTGAGTGCTCCTGCCTCAAAGGCACGAGTCTTCTATTTCAATCCACTCTTTTCTGGTCTGTGAAGGGTCCATCTATACAGGCCGAGCTACTATGTCTGGCTTTGGAATAATTTAAATTGAATATAATGTAGATTTATAGATGCTTCCTAGCTTAATTTATTTATTTCCATTCACTCACTCACTAGTTCGTTTATTCAACCGGTGTTGATGGAGCATGACGTAGGCATTCAATAGCTGTTTGTGAAAATAAAGCAAAACAAAATACCCTCCTACTTCACACAGAATAATTATAACCCTAAACCACAACAGTGATCTAAGATAGTATTCTGTCTTAGACATTGTTGGTTTCAAGGCACACTAATAATTTGAAATAATCGTACAATAGACTATACCTCTAAGCCAGCTCATGGCATAGATCCTGCAGATAAAGGAACTTTGGCAAAAGTTTCCTCCTTGGGTTGATATTTTTTTTTTCTGAGTCCTTGGACAGAGCATGGGCAGTCAGTCATTGGCCTGAATTCAACCAGGGGTAGCTCCTGACAGAAGACAGGCATGACATGGTGGCCTCACCCTCTTTGTCTTTGTGCTCCCAGCATTTCCAGGAGATGAGTATTGCTATATGGATTGCACTGATGAAACGTAGGCTCTGACAAGGGAGGCGCTGTTCCCTTCTCTTTCTGGCACTTCTTTTAACATGCTCCCTCCTGACCCTGCCTGCAGCATTCTTCAAAGTCCTAAGACTTAGCTCCAGCCGTCTGCTTAGCAGGTGAGGCCTTTGGGTCTCTCATTAGCATCTCCGGACAGCTCCAGGTCTCAGTACTTCCTATACCACCCACGGCAGATCCTGGAACTGAGCGCACATCTTATTTGAATGAATAGTCTGGACCTTGTGCACACAGAGCCTGGCCTCTTCTGACTACACAATAGGGACCATATCTCAGAGTTACGGGCTATCAGAGAGTTCTTTCTTTCCTCTTCACATAGTCTACCTGTTGCTTGCCTCTGTGTAGACAATTCTTCCTGCGAAATGTCCTACCACAACTCCTCCTCCACTGAAATTTATTACCTGTGACTGGTGAGAGGCGAAGTCAGATCTAGAATCTGGGCTTTGACCTTCAAACCCTTTATTGTGAAATCCCTCATCTGAAAATTGGAACGATAGTAGTTTTGCCCTAAGAATAGTAATTGTATTAAACAAATCATGAGTTTGGAGTTATGTCTGCAGGTAGTAAGTCCTTGATCAATGCTGGTGGATATTTTTCTCATTGGCGGTGTACAGAACTCTGCCAGCTAGGCTCTCTGAGTCTGTTATCCTGCCTTATGCATCTCTTCCTTGTGACCTTTTTTACAACCATACAACCTTACAACAACCTAAAACTTCCTTAGGCTTGAACTCTTGATGGCTGAACACCCGTGGAGGACCATTCATGGAGTTATTTGTAGTGAACCCTTAATCACCCGAACCCTAACCAGTAACCTTAACAAACTTGACTATTCTGCCTTTTAGACAATTGAAGGACACAATTGCAGGATGAGGCTGCAAATGAAACCTTCTAGCGAGAACCCATCATTAATACATGGAATAACCCAATTACCTCCTCTTTCTAAGGCCATAGTGTAGTTGTGGATAGTGAGAGTCAGCTTGGGTAGTAAGGAAGACCAAGATTCCAGACATCAATTGTGCAAACAGCACGCTAGTGAGGCAAACATAAGGAAAGATGGTTTTCCTAGAGTCAAACGGGGGCAGCCTATGGATATACTCCCAAGTTTCTTAGCTTCTAATTTGGTTTTATTTCAGCTCTTTCTGGCTGCTCCTGTTTAATTTAAATTTCTCATTGGAAAGTAGAAGAAAAGATTTTATGAAGATATTCAGTAAGATGGAATTTTTTAAAAAATATTTTTTAGTCCTTGTTTAACCCTAACTATCTGTTCAGTAGATCATTCCCCCCACTCCTGTAGAGACTAAGTAGCCAGACTAGTTACAGGCATGGGTTTACCCAGACGTCTTTGAACGCAGGGCTCTGCAGACTCACCTGAGTTCAGTTTGAGAACACAAGCCATGGCTCTCTGTCCCAGTCATATAGCTGAACAAAGCCATTATGAATATTTAAGTCTGACTGGAATAGCCTTCATGTATGTGGGCTCTATGTGGTCAGTCTCCCAGTGCTTTCTTCTGGGAAAGCAGAGGCCTCTTAGGTGACTTGTGCATGCATGAAGGAAGCATGGATATTTAGGTGGCACAGGCTGCGTGTGTAAACAGAGTGACTCTAGTAGCCAATGGGCAATGATTTCTGCTGCAAGAGCAGGGCAATGTATTGCTTTAAGAAAACCTCCTGTGCAGTTTCCTGTCATCAGAGGAAGAAGTGGTAGGTTATTTTCTCTCTCCTCCAAGCTTGCTTTAACTTCTGAGTGTTGCAGGACCACTGAGTATGAATGAACTATTTAAACGCTTCCTGGGTTGGTATTGATTCTGTGAACTGACCCCACTAAAAGAAAATGCTAAACAAACTTCTGAGAGGCTTCTCACAGTCTCCATGGAGGGATTGAACAGTAGAAAATTGGAATATCAGTACTTCATGGGCACTAGAAAAGCGAATTCTCAAGGAGATCTTGGTAGAGGTGGAGGAAGGTTAAAAAAAGGGGTGATGTCTCTTGGTAAAGGTGCCATTGTGTGGCTGTGTCTCTCTGAGGACTAATGGACTCTGGAGGGTATCATGTCAAGATGAATAGTTGCCCTATTCCAGGCTCTCCCTGGTGGATGACTCTGCCTCCCTCAGAGTTTGCATCTCTTGCCTTGGGCACTTGGGGATTTATATTCTGTTGTCCTGCTGGCTTTCCTGTTTTTGTTAAGGTGAGAAGATAACAGTTGATGGGAAAGCAGGGCGAGGACAGCTTTCAGCTTTTGATGAGAAACAGCAGGCTGCTTCACCCCTGTCACACTATAGAGGCTCACTGTAAACCTCAGGAAGTCACCCTCAGCCCCTGGCTAGCTCTCCAGGGAATTCTGAAGCTAGAGTCATCAGCATAGCTCCCCAAGGCTGGGAGCTTTCCTACTGTTTGTTCTGGAAGGCAATGAGAAATGATCCAAATGACATGCCAATAAGTAAACCGATAAATAAGCAAACAAAAAGTAAACAGAGTTTCTCAAGTGTTCAATTACTCAGGAGACTGCCTTGTCCCTCTCTCCCAACCCTTTCTTGGTAGCAAAGACAACACATAAGGAACATTTCAGTACTTATTAAACTTCTGTTATTACCTCATGTGAGGAAAAAATAATTTAGTATTGCTCAAATATACTGAGATGACAGATGATGTCTGGCAAAGTACTGAGTCTGGAGGAAGTTGCCCGGATGAGTTAGAGGGAACAAGGGTCAGGAGGGCTCTTTAGTCTTTGTTATCCCCAGTAGTTAATGTAAGGTGAGGTGAGAGTCAATCTGCCTCTTTATAGGCACAGGCTTTGGGGGCAGAGCCCTGCTAGGTCAGCTTAGTAGCTACTCCCTCCGTGGGAGTGAATTGTAGAGGGAGGAAGATTAAGTAATTTTTTTTCCATTAGGGAAAACACAGTTGTTCTGTGACATGTTTTCAGTTGGGAGGGTGCCTTTGACAACTCTGCTAAAAACCTCCTGTGGATCCAAGCTAGTAATGATTTACTTATTTCTACCATGGGCAAGATGTTGGCCTTGACACGATGGGAATCAAGGGAACTATAAGGTAGTGTTGCCAGCTGTCAAAGAGCTTATAAGTTTGTTGAAGAGGTGGACCTCCATGTGCTAAAATGACGTTAGCAATGGCTATGGCCACTGGCCGCTTAAGGTGAATAGGTGTCGATCATTCTTAATTGTCCTGTGTGTGTTTCATCTCTCGTATGCTATACGTTGGTGCTACTGTGTTATCTCCATTCTACTGTCTGGAAGCTAAGATCTGAGGACTATCTCACGCTGCTCAGGGTCATGGAATTACTGTTTGTCAGATCCAGTCGTTCTACCTCACAGCCTGCTCCTCCACGTAGAAAAAAAATATTAAGCAGCCTTCTGGTTTGCATCTGACTGTTGGACCCGCCATGCTTGGTCATTTGTGGGTTTCCAAGGCCTTGTAGGGAGAGATGTGAGGATGCTGAGATAGGATAGGGATGTCCTAGAGATGCCCTGGAAATTCTCAAAGCTCTGGCCATTCTTCTCCAAGGCACATTGCAACTGTAATTTGACGATCCTGGCAGTTCCTCTGGCTTCCATGGATTACTTTCTTTCTTACATAGTTATATTATAGTCTCTAGATAAATTTTCATCCCTAAGCACCATTGATCAATGCTTATCCCCAAAGAAACAGTTTATTTTGACTTGGAGTCCCATTATTCAGGGGCCAGGGTGTAGCTCAATGCATTCTTAGTAGGTGTACTGTATACTTGGTCCCTAGTAACATCAGAAAAAAAAAATGGAAGAAGCAGGAAGGATAGCTCAGTGGTAGAGCTCTTATCTAGCCCATGCCAGGCCAGGATTCCATTTCTAGCATGAAAATAACACGCATAGCTACTGCCATAACTACCACAGGGTCCTCAACTCATGGGGTAGTGAGTTGAGCATCTTGGTGTCACCTGCAAGTCTGTTGGAAGGCACAGTTGAAAGTGTCACTGAATCAGAATATGCATGTATTCAGAGCTGGTTAAGGCCTGCAGATACTAGGTATAGGCAGAGAGTATGATTTCAATTCAGTTCCCTGGGCTGCCCTGTCACCACCAAGTCACACGATTAACCCCAAGAGTTGCTAACCTGCATTGATGTAGTACCAGGATTCATGCTAACTACTTTCTGTAGGATCACCTTTGAGCCACTTTTTCTGAGGCCGTGCCTTTCTTTAGGTTCTTATAGTCCACTGCTTGCTTTCCTGTTCCCTTAGGCAGTTTCAAAGCAGCCTCACTATGCCTGGTGGACTCCCACTGGATGCCTGGGTGGCCTGTGGGTAGGCTGGGAAATCCCCCCTCCTGGCTTCTATCATCTATGCCTCTGGCAAAACCATGACTAAAGGAAAAGTGTTCTGTAAAGAAAAGCTGACATTTTTGCTGGAAAGATGCTGGGGAGATGGTCCCCACAAGACGCTTCTCAGTTCTGTGCTGTAATTTGTAAAATGTTGGACTCAGAGATGAAAGGTTGTGCCTGATGCTGTCTTGAAGGAAAGTTATCTAGAACAGCTGAGGAGCAGCTCCCTGGGCTTGCCCCTTCTCACTCTTCCTGCTCATAGAGTTCCAGAGCTGCCAGATTTGCTGCTTTTTGATGGATAGCCTTTTCCTTTCTTCTTTTTACTCTTCCACACTCTCTCTGCTCTGTGTGTGTGTGTGTGTGTGTGTGTGTGTGTGTGTGTGTGGTAAGGGGAGGGTGCTGGATGTTGAGTAGTTCTGTAGAAGACATCATATACATGTGTGGGGTAGACCCAGGCATAATATCCCAAGAGAGGATTTTGCCTCTATCAGGCTGATTTATGATCATGACCTAACATGCTCTCTGCACCCCTCCCCGCCCCTCCCCCGTTCTTTTCCATTTTCCTCCTAAAAACAAACTCGCAGCATACAGCATGTTTTTGCAGTTCCCAGAGTTGATGACACCGTGTGTGACTCTTCTGTTTTGATGATCCAAACCTTACCTTCCTGGAAGCAGATGAAGCTTCTCCGAGAAGCAGAACTCTTGCTCCTGATTTTAATCCCCCAGGCATAGAGTAAAAACCCTTGCCATTGGGTTTTCTTGGAAGTTAGGCTCTACAGCTGTGTCTTTGCCAAGAGCATCATTTCTGCCCAGACCTTACCTCCCCAACCCTGTTACCCAGGCTTGCTGTTAAGTGAACTCTTCTATGAGAATTGGCCATGGATGAAGCACAAGAAAAGCTCTAAACAATTTTTAATCTCACGTGTCATTATTCAACTGTGTAGGCTTCAGAAGAAAGTGGCTCATGATAGAAAGGCACATCTCACATATTGGGGAAAGTCAGCAGCTAGAGTGCACGGGTCACGCCTGGGCTCTTTTGGTTCTCTTTGTTCATTATTTTGTGCTTCACATGCAACTTTAGGATTATTGGGATCCCTGAGGTCTGCTGGGAGTACTCTGTCTGCCAATCAGGACTCTGAACACTCAGATTTCAATAACAGAGTAGATACGGCAAAGGAAGAAAAACCCACCATCTTTTGATCCCGTGGGAATCACAGATGTCTAAGCTAAACCCAACTTTTATCAGCAAAGTCCCAAATGGCCTAGATGACTAGGTTAAAAAACAGTAACAGTACAGCAAAGCTTAGCATGCTACCCACTTCAGTGAGGATGGTCAAGATCAAGGACCTTCCAGACAAGATGAAACATGAGGTGATTTTGAAAGAGCATCCCAATAGATGGGTGATATTTCAGATAATGTGATGGCTACAATGTCACTTGTGGTTCTTGAACTATAATGGGAGTGTTGTTAAGAAAGGAACATGCCTACAGGAATGTGCTTAATTGAGGAAATACAGGAGAATGGAGGGCCAGAGCTTCTCCAAGAGGGAGAAGGGGGATCTGTAGAGAAGGAAGTGAGCCACTGGCAGTAGAGAGATGGAGACAACTCTTTCTGTTGTTTACTCCATGACTGGGCTCCTCTTTCATCTCTTACGTTTGATCAGGAAGTAATGGAAGAAGCTACTGTGGAGAAGCCAGTTTCCAACTCCCTGTTCTCCACAATTCATTTCCTCAACCCTCTTCTCTGTGACGATAGCTCTTGATTCAACCTAACAATTCTCCCTGGACTTGGGATCCTTAGACTTGGTAACTGATTGTTATATATCACAAAGGAGCATGTGGGCTGCCTAGAAATGTTATCAGATATTCCGCAAGGCTGCTGGCCAATGCAGGTTCTGGCCTGTGACCTTACTAGTCACTTGCTTTCTCCTCCAAACTGTTTCCAGGTGTGGCTTTGGGCCTGTGAATTTTCCCAGGAGTCACAGGGGAAAAAAAAAAGCAATCTTTAAATCTCTTGATGCCACACTCACCAGCCCATGTAGTTCCTTTTGGTCCCAAGCAATAACTTTTTCTTTTTAAATGATTTGAAGTATTTTACTGTAGTGGAAAGGAGATGGGTGTTTTGGTTGAATAGACTTGGGTTTGGTTTCTGCTTTCTGGCACTTGCTAGATGTGAGACTGTGAATCAATTTCTCCATCTTCCAATGTTCAGCTTTTGGTCCTCAGGGAAGGATATCCCAATTCAGCTCATATATTCGTGGTCCATTAATAGGAATGGTACATGAGCCATGGTTAGAACAGAGCAAAGCCTTCATAAAAGAGAGCTTAAACTTCTTTTATTTCATCTTGGTGTAAGGAGCAGATCTCCGAAGCATTAAGAATAAGCTCACGAGATTGAAAGAAACAGGGAGATGTCTATACAGGTACTGCTCTTAAAATGTCTCTACTAAACAATTATTTACAACACTTTAGCTTAGCATTGTCTTAGAATTTTTTTCTACATTGCCCTGGAGATATGCTAGTTTGAGAGAAGAACATTTCTCCACGGGCAATGACTTTATTAATCACAAATGCTAATAATTAATTAATAATAGAGATTTGGATCCAAATGGGTTTTTCCCCTCCTTAAAGACACACTTGAGGATATTTCTCTGTTAAGATCACCATAGCGTCTCAATAGCTTTGAGAGCTCAGAGCACAAATACAACGAACAAGATATACTCTCTGAATTCACTTTGCCCCACCCTTGAACACTCAGTTTTAATATAATATAAAATATTTAACCAAATATAAATTTAGTAAACATTAATAAATACCAGAAAGCAGTTGGAAGGAAGTGCAGAAAAATCACTCTCTGAGTTTTAAGAGGATGTGATTTGAACGTTTGGCTTCAATTCCCCTGCCATCCTTTGAGTTACATCACTTGATCTGATTTTTCTAACCATGAGCTATCAAAGTTCAGTTTGTTGCTGAGTGATTTAATAAATCATATTCATGATCTGGTCCTCTGTTCTTCTCAAGAATGTGGCTTTGATGAATAAAAACCAGTTATAATGTGTTTGTTTCTATCACATGTACATCCAAAGTTATAAAATCTCACTCTTGCACAAGCTCTGAGTTTCACCATGTATATTGTCTTGGCTCCAATTGTGTTACTTCTGACAGCCTCTGTGCTAGACTGGGAGGAAAGAGACGTGTCTCCAGTATGGTGATTCTGTCATTATTCCCCCGTGAAACAAAATTTATCTTGTATCTGCACAATGGAGTCAGGTGAGCATGACGGACGGTCTTTCCTTTGGGTATGCCGAGAGCTGTGCCAGGCTGCCCTGTAGTTTCAGCCTATAATTAAAGGGGGATAAAGAACAGACTTGGAGTGGACAGACTGTATTCACAGGTACAACTGGTGCACTGGTAGACACGAAAAAGACCTGGATGGGAGGCAATATTTACTCCTTTCAAATTACAGAAACTTGCACCACAGCTGTGTCTACTCAGAGGGAGAGGGAGACATTTGGCTGCTCAGGTCTGCTTTCCTTTTCAGTCTGGAGCTTCTGTAACTGGCTTCCACTGGCTCAGTGGAGCCAAATGTACACCTCTCTTCCCAATACCGTGTGCAGTGACATCATACTAGCAACCTAAAATTAGTGCCGTGGGTGTAATTTACACTCCAAAAATTAGCAAACACTGAAAATTAGTAATGTGAAAATTTTATAGCTTCCTGTGAGACAACTAAGTAGAAATAATTACTGTACTGTTAATTGGATTGGAGTACTAAAGACAGTAAATTGAAGTCTTCAAACCTACAACTAGATTTAGTTAATCACTTATTAAAAACTATATGAAATCAGATACTCCTGTATGTGGCCCTTTATAATAGACTTTCAAAGTCTTTTGATTTTTTTAAATCAGCATGTAGCTGAGCTACCAGTATCTATAGTACTCATATTAAATGCTGTGGCACATTTGTCATAAGTCAATGGTTGGAGATAATTAAGATAACACTGTACTTTTCAAAACCTGGGATGTTAGAAGAACACGTAAAGCAGGGAGCTCAGTGTTGATCACAATAGGTTTGGCTTCTTTATAACAATCCATTTAACACAAGGATTTATGAAGAAGTAGTTCTTAAACTCTCTTAACAGAAAAACAACAGCAAAAGAACATACAGCAAAGCAAATAAATAAATGCCCCCAAACAACAACAACAGCAACAACAACAACAACAACAACGAAAATTCAATACTGCCAAGCTGGAATTGCACTATGGGTAGTCACTGCCTGTTCTTCAGGCTTTGATTGGTATTTTAATTAATATTCTTTATTCTGTTCTATTATTATTGGTCTTTGAAGTTTAATTATTTAGGTGACAAAGGACTATCCTTCTTAGTTATTAGTTTATGTCAGGGGCAAGAGAACTATCCTGTCATTGATGGAATATAGCCATTTGTTTGACATGAAAATATGAAGGCTTAATAAAAACACACTCTCTCAAGTTGGACTGGAGAAGGGGTGTTCTGGAAAGATGATTTTCAAAAAGATATTGTATAAAGTTATCAAGGAATTAATCAAAAGGAAAACGAATGAGAAGTCTTCTGTTCATAAATCCGTCCTGCCCATCCCACCAACAAAAGTTGTTGGCTTAGCTTATACAAGAATTCAGGGAATAGATAAAATTATTGTCTAACTGTTCCAGGGAGAACGATTCTTATTTTATTCTCACCAGATCCTTAGATCCTATCAATCATTCATCAATGCAAGAGATACTTATCACGCTGAATGTTTCCATGGAAGTGTTCTGTTTTCCTGTGTTTTGCTAACAAAAATGCTCCTCATGCTGTGATGACCCAAACCATAAAATTATTTGCATTGCTACTTCAAAACTGTAGCTCTGCTGTTGTTATGAATTGTAATGTAAATATTTTTGGAGATAGAGGTTTGCTGAAGGGGTCAGGACACACAGGTTGAGATCCGCTGCCTCAGACTGTATGGGAGAAGTTATTCATCAAGAGATGGGGAATCAATCAAAGTGCAATGCTGGGGCTTTCAAGGATTCCACTCAGCTTGAGGGTTCTCTTCCATCTGTGGTCCTACCATTGTGTCCCTAATATGCTTCTTGCTGCCTCCGTTTTCGAATTAGTAGTCACAGGTATTCCCGCCATTTTTTGCGCAAATGGATTTATTGGTCTAGTGCTTGCTCTGAGCCTATCGTGGATCTATGCAGGGATCTCATTTATTTGGGAAGTCCTGCTTGTGTTCTATGAGAGGAATCCATGGGTAGAAAATGGCTAATCCCATAACTGACTTTCTCAGTTTTGAGGATAAGGCAATGGGACCAATGTTACTTTGTATTTTCCAGGAAACAGTTGTTCTCTGTGGCTGACTTGGAGGCTAGGGTGGTGTCTGAATATTACAAGCTCCTTATGTCCCTCTCAAGAAACATCATTTTAACATTCAAAGGAGAAAATGAATCATGACTGTTTGGTCTCAGAAACTCTATGGGTTTCCTCTGAGAAAATGTAAAGTTGGTAGCGTCGGTGAAATGAGACGGGCTTTCAAAATCCATGAGCATGAAGAATATTTGCAGCAAAGGGTTGCCATCATTTGTGCTACTTCTAGGCTTCTACCTTGGTATTTTTTTTTTTTTTTTCCCGGAACTGGGGACCGAACCCAGGGCCTTGTGCTTACTAGGCAAGCGCTCTACCGCTGAGCTAAATCCCCAATCCCCTACCTTGGTATTTTAAAATTACCAGAATGAATTTAATTGAATGACACCCCCTCCCCCTACTTGGTGGACAGACACTGTCAGAATATTCAATATGGGAGTACAGACAGGCAGCCAATATGGGGAACTGAAAACCTACATTCTTGCTATTTACACAGACTTTCCTCTCCCTTTCTCCACTCCCTTTGTATCTGGTCTTTCTCCCTTCAACTCTTCCTTCTTTCCCAGGTGTGTTTGATAACTGCTCCCACACAGTCAATGACAAGGGCTGGGCCCTGGGGATCCGCTCAGGGAAGGACAAGGGGCGGAGAGATGCTCGCTTCTTCTTTTCCCTCCGCACTGACCGGATGAAGAAAGCCACTACTGTGATTGGTCACAGCCGCTACCAGCCAGGCACGTGGACTCATGTGGCAGCCACTTATGATGGACAGCATATGGCTCTGTATGTGGATGGCACTCGAGTGGCTGCTAGTCCTGACCAGTCTGGTCCACTGAATAGCCCTTTCATGGCATCCTGCCGCTCTCTACTTCTGGGAGGGGACAACTCCGAGAATGGGCATTACTTCCGTGGTTACCTGGGCACACTGGTCATCTGGTCGACCGCCCTCTCACAACTCCACCTCCAGCACAGTCCCCAGCATCCAAGTGGAGTAGATGAGTTGACCACCTTGATCCTGACAGCCACTTTCGATCCTCTGAAGGAACAGTGGGCTCCGTTTAGAGATGAAACATATCCCCTGATGGAGGTTTTCCAGGACTCTGAGTCACAGCCTGAGATTCTGTCACCTTTACAGCCCCCACCTTGTGGGCAAACAGCTTGCGACAATGTGGAACTCATCTCCCAGTACAATACGCACGGGCCCCTTCGCAGAGAGAAAGTGGTCCGCTACCAGGTGGTAAACATCTATGACGATGAGGGCCTGCATCCCATTGTGAGTGATCTTCAGATCCGCCGGCAGCATGAGGCCCTGAACCAGGCCTTCAGCCGCTACAATATCAGCTGGCAGCTGAGTGTGCACCGGGTCCACAACTCCACCCTGCGCCACCGGGTTGTGCTTGTTAATTGTGAGCCCAGCAAGATTGGCAATGACCACTGTGACCCTGAGTGTGAGCATCCCCTCACCGGCTTCGATGGGGGTGATTGCCGCCTGCAGGGGCGCTGCTACTCCTGGAATCGCAGGGATGGCCTTTGTCACATGGAGTGCAACAACATGCTGAATGATTTTGATGATGGGGACTGCTGCGATCCCGAAGTGACTGATGTCCGAAAGACTTGCTTTGACCCTGATTCACCCAAGAGGTAAGGAACTGGGGTCTGGGGTGTCCTTCGTACAGGGTGCTTTTCTACCGCTGCGTTTTTCTTTTGATTCCAGGAGACAAAAGGCATTCACACAGGTGCCAAAGAAAACGTTCTCCTGCCCTAGGGTTTACTGGGAGGTAATTATGGATCCAGAAATGCCTAAGATAAAGGTATAGCTCTCAAAGAGCTCAAGTTCTGTCAACACTGACAGTGTAGAGGAGGCATGCAAGAGTTCAAGGGCTCTCACCAGAGGAGGCCAAGGAATCCTTAAGAAGATATGCAGCTTTTCTGAGAGAAAGGGAAGTATTTCTAGATCGCATAGCTTTCGAAAGCCACTGTCCTGCTGAGGGCGTTGGTGAATTAATCACATTTCTGTCAGTAAGATGACAGACCTAAAGTTAGCTTGTTTTGACTCATTTCCTGGTTGTACTAGTCCAGCTCCAGGTCGGCCTGGTGGATAAAGCAGGGCATTGTGGGAGGAACAAGCTCTTCACTTCATGCTTCAGGAAGCAAAAGAAGAGGAGAAAAAGGTCAGAGTTCTGCAATCCCCTCTGAGAGCACATCCAGGATGAGTCAAGAACCTCACAATAATGACATTAAATGATGATTCTATCAGTAGATCAATCCATTGGTGACTCCTCTCATAATCGATCACTTCCAAACATTCTAGCAGTGCTTTAACACATGAGACTTTGGGAAACGATGTGTTAGATTGAAACCATATCAGGGAACCTCATCTAAGTCACACTAACAGTCTTTCAAGGTGCCCAGGCACCATTATCTTCAGAATGGTCTTCTATCTCTTTGAATTTTGGTTGCATTACTCATATTCAAGTCTTTATGACTTATTTTCCTCACTGTCTCAGAGTTGCTATGGGAACATATCATCTTCCATTCTTTATCAAAATCTACAATGCCTATATACAATATCTGCATTGTATATCTACAGGAGATATTTATAGTTTTAGGAGTATTGGCGTTTAATCTGGTACCTTGGTCATACGCACATGCTACCACGCTATGCATGCACTATCACTAAGCGAAACTCCCAGCCCCAAATATTTGAGCATTTTGATCATTGAAAATATTTCAACCATGGTGCATGTACATGTGTATGCATGTGTGGGTATTTGTGTGGCTGTACATGTGCATGCACACATAGGTTATCCTCAGGTACTGTCAACCTTTTCTTGACACAGACTCCTCACTGGCTGGAGCATGCTGGAAGGATTTGGGTGTCTGTCCAACGAGCCCCAGGGCTCCCTCTGCTTCCATATCTCCTATGCACCACTGGGTTTGCTGGCTGTTTTAAAAAACGCAGGCTCTGGATATTGAACTCAAATTCTCAAGCTTACAATAAGGAGAGTTTATTGACTGAGCCATCTCTCTAGCCCTAAATCTCCATATTCAAAATATTGAACTGTGAGGAGCAGCAGTCCCCTAACTCTTCTCATGTTTGAGCTAATTCTTCATGTTTGAGCTTTAGACATCACCGGCAACCATACTGAGTTCATTTACCTCTCTCTGGCAGTCACCTCACGAGTCCCATTGTTTCTCATTTTATTTTATTTCAGTTTTTGAGCGCCAAGGTAGTTCTTTAAATTTGATCATTTATTATCCTTAAGTATGAAATCTTTTTCTTAAAAGTTTTTCTTTGGTATTTCTCAGTTTTACTTTTTCTTTTTGAAAAGCTCCTAACATTCAATTTGCTGGACACTTTAATAAAGTGAAGTTTACATTGTTGATACTGAAGAATAGTAATACGCACATACAAAATAAAGCCTCTTAGTTTCAGGTGGGGAAGACCAAAACAAAAAAAAAAAAGCACAAGAAAAACAAAAAGCATCCACTGGGGTAGAATCTGACATGTGATCCAAGCAGACCCCAGGATGGAGGAACCCTAACATTTATATGGAGTCATCCTAACATTTTAAGGTTAAAAAAGTTCAAGCACCATTTTTAAAGTAAGCAGGCACAGGTATTTCCTACTGAGCACATGGTGGGGCTGCACACCCTTGCTAAGCTCACACACCATGCTGGTACCCAGCAGTCTGTATGTAATCACTTGTCATGGAGCATGTGGTGCTGGGTGTTGTTGAGTTGTCATGTCCCATGTCACACAGTGCTGGGCTGGGAACCAGATAATGGCCAAGGACAAGACCTGCATCAGGCACTGCCTCACAGCAGTCTCCGAAGAACTGGTGCTGTGGTTTCCAGACATAAGTGGCATTTACATAGAAAGAGGCATAAATAAAACCACCCTGCACAGGAAAGCCTAGGAAGGCAGCTCTTGAGGGAGCGGGGGAGCTGGGCATGGATCTCACTTCAAGCTCTCTACTGGAATGGATACCATAATGGAGCCTCTCTTGTAAGCACCTGGGCGGCTACATTTACAGTTGTCTTGGGAGTGGAGACTCATTAACCAAAAAACAGTTTTCTATTTAAACCTTAAAAATGACACACCAATCGCATCTAGGTTATAAATGTTTCTAATGTAGAACAGCAGAGGACATTTGTATACTTTTAAAATATATAAATATTATACTTTAATATATACAAAAATACTTTTAAGAAAGTAGCTGAAAAAATTCTAAAGTATAAAAGTTTAAAAAATATATCTTAAGACAAAATATTGCCCCAAACATATAAAACTTAATTTTAGAAAGTTCACCTGTCTTATTTAAAATAGACTAGACATATGGGGCCCACCATTCTCCACAGTGATTCCAATGTCACACAAACAGGATAATGAGCCCAGGGCCCAGAAGCCTTGAGTGAACTCGCTCAGTTCCTTGAGAGATGGCACGTGTTCTGTCCTCCCCGGGGAACTAGCCCTGAGGCAGCTCCAGGACTGCGATCCTTGCACAGGAAGATCTGTCTGGGATATTTTCATAGTCAGACAGAGAGGTGGAGCAGAGCCCCTCTTAGGACAGGTGCTTGTCTTCTCTGGGTCACAGCACATGTGAGCTTCACGGGTAGTGGTGGCCTAGTCCTTGGCCCACAGGGGCATCCTCTCAGGTCTCCACCAGAGTCTCTTACTGTATTGTCCAGCTCAGCCAGGTCAGACTTGCAAGTGGAGCTGGGAGCGGGGCGGAGCTCTCAGGGCCATTGCAGAGACTGGACTTGGTTCCACTCATCATTCCTGTTAGCACTATGTCCAGGTCATAGTAGGAGCTGTCCACATCTGAGGAGAGTTGCTCCACTGAACTGGAGTTTTGGTTCTCCAGGGTCTCAAATATCTGGTCCAGGGACTTCTGAAGGCTTCCCCGGTTTTCTTGTGGGTTGTCCATCTCTCAGAGGCTGCTCTGAGGGTTCCTTTGCCCCTGTGCTGAGCCAACGATGGGAAGCTCGGAAGCTGAGCTTTGCAAGAGACCATCTTCCAGTTCAGAAGTGGGGTGCTCCCCCTCGGCTCTCCTCACTGTATGACACAGGATCTCTGTGGACACTAGGCAGTCAATTGGTGCCCGCTCTACACTCTGGGGTGCTATCCCATGCCGCACGCCATTCTGGCTCATTCGCTCTTCTATCTGTGGGACTGTGCTGGCAATGAGGACCAAGTGGCAGAGATTGGGCTCTATTAGCATGTGACAGAGCTGGAGCTTCACAAGGGACATGTCCAGGAGTGACTGTTACTGCAGGCTATAGGAACGGACAGTACCAAAACCCTCTACGCCTTCTTCTTGGTCACCACATTTCCTCTTCAGCCCTCTAGCAAACATCCTGTTCTGCACCCCAAGACAGAACCGCCACTCAGTCGGGCTCCGGGATCAGTCAGCGCCAACAAAGAGTCACCAAGGCACTGCTGTGTGAGCACAGATTGGTGGAATCTTTTTCTTTTTTAATGTTTTCCTCAGATACCTAGATATGGATCTTCTGAATCTCTTCCATGGCTTTTTGTTTCTTATGTCCTTGGGTTTTTTATTTATTTATTTTTTATTTTTTTGGTTATTTTTTGTTGTTGTTGTTATTTGGGCTTTCGTTGGGTATATTTCTTTAATTTTGTCTTCTAATTCTTCAGTGCCACCCAAAGAGGTGCACTATTCTGGGGCTCCCAGTTTGTTGAGTAGACTGGATGCAGCAAGCTCCTATTCCTACTCCATCTCTTAGTCCCCAAAATTATTTACTATATTGTCCTACTAGAGGCCACACCAGACACTAACATGTCAATATGTATAGCAGTTACTTGATCTTAGCCCAAAGTGCGAGATGTGACTCTCTTCTATTTCTTTTGTTTTAAAAAGAAAATTTTAAATCTTCTAATTTTTGTTTTTATTATGTTTTTTATTTGTTTTTTGTTTCGTTTTCTTTTGTTTTTGAGACCAAGTTTTTCTGTGAAGGCAGGAACTCACTTCATAGACCAGGCTGGCCTGGAACTCACAAAGCTCCGCCTGCCTCTGCCTCCTGAGTGATGGGATTAAAAGCGTGTCCCACCACCACCTGGCCAAATCTTATACTTTGTAATATCAGTCTATTTTCTTTAAGAGTTTAGCTTTTAATGAGTTGGTTTTATTGTTTTAAATTTTGTGTCTTTGTGTCTGTGTAAGGGTGAATGCATGTGTGTGCTGGTCCTGGTGGAGTTTAGAGCGATTATATCTCCTGGAGCTGGAGCTGAAGGGCGTTGTGTTCTTCCCAGTACAGGTGCTGGGAACCAAATTCGGGTCCACTAGAAAAGTACTAGCAACTGTACCATCTCTTTGGCCAGCCATTTTTCTTTAAGGTTCTTAAATTTTTTTTAAATGAAAATAAGATTCAAAATACTTTCTGTCTTTTTTCATTCTTGTAATTTATTTCAGATGTCTACTGCTTGCTTGCATAGTCGAGAACACACCTTAAAATCTCTAATGTATTTCATTGTACCCAAATTTCTCTTGATTAAGGATGAAACCTGAAATACATAGTAAGAGGTAAGGGTCTTTCTATCCCCTCATACTTAGTCTCTGTATGAATATTTCTCTTTATCTTCTACATGATGCTCTTTGTGCTGAATTTTTATTATTAAAACATTGAATTACTTTTATAACTCTTATTGGTGAGGAAAAAAACTAAGAGACTATCATTTATCATCTTCTATGGTGTGTCAAATATATTAAACTAAGCTGAGGGACAAAAGAACACAAATAACAGTGCTAGCGACTTACTGGAAGGCTTAAAGTTTTTATCTAGATTCTCTGGATTTAAATCCAGGATGAAGCATAAAAACCAGAACATAGCCTATAAAGTGCTTCTCTGTGCCATGGCTTATGTGAAAGAACTCTGGATTCATAAGATCTGTGATCTCTGAGTTTCTACGGAGGCCTTTGGAGTTGGTAAAGTGAGTGGCCATTTCTGAACTAAATTAGCCATGTATAACACTCTTATTATAATTAAATCACAGAGCTCAATCTCACAGTGCCATTATTTTGTGACTCATAACGGGTCCAACTTCAACAAATGCCTTGCCAGACACTTATTGAACAAGTGAGTATGCCAGGCCCAGAGTCCATCTACTGAGGCACTCACGGTTTAGGGGGAGGTAATGGGGAATGTGCTCAGACCTATAGATAGATCATAGAGGAACATGCGTTAGTAATTGATGACTGATGGTTGATGATTGTTCTTGCTTTCCAAATCCTATTCAACTTTCCCACCACTCCCATTGAGAAATCAGAAATGTAGGCCAAAGTAGTTCCTTTCGCAAAGACTGGGAGGAGGAGAGAACCAAAGGAATCCAACATTGAACATCTGTAGCCCAGATGGGGCTATCAAAGGGAAAGCATTTATAAGACTTGGGACTGGTCAGAGATATGAGTTATAGATCCATTACCCAGGCAGTGGATCACAGTTGCTGAGATAGAGGAAGCTGGCTTGTGGCTAGGGCAGGGTGCATCAGCCAGATGTCTACTTCTCCTTACTAGTTGTCTGTAGGAAGCCCTCCAGAGGTGCAGGAGAAGGGGGGGGGGTTGAGGGTTCATGTCAATGCAGTCAGGAAAATCACTGACCATTTACTTAGGGAGCTAAACTAAGACCACCTCTGCAACTGAAGGTAAACCTGGATTTTTCTGACCTTTTGAATTTGTCAATTTCCTGTGGTCATTGTTGTTGTTATTTTCCTTTCTATCAATTTCTCTGCTTCTGTACCCACTTTCTCTCCGACTCACTCCTTTTCACAAGAGTTGGATTAGATATTCGGCCCTCTGTGGAATTGGGTGCTTATTTCCTTGGTTGATTCTATGTCTCAGATTCTGTAACACTGTTGAGGACGGCAATCATGAAATAAAAACGAATGGTTAAATCCCATTGAAGCAAGCACTTATCTTGGACTTCGTTAGGAATTGGGCAGTGGGAAACTGGCCATTTGTGTTCGGAAGCTTGTGCTGGGCAAACACCTCTTGTGTTCCCTCCTCCATCTCCTGAGTTTTGTCCAAGGGTAGAGGCGTGTACCTAGAAGGCTAGTGTGTGGGCTGAGAGGTGCCCAGCAGTGTCATCAAAGAGCATGTGGTCTGTGCATCCCACATAGGAGTGGTACATCTTGGGTCAGGAGGGCTAATGTATATGGTATCAAAGGGAATGGGTGGAGAAACATGTGCTGCCCTAGCCTGTGTGCAGGGACTTCACTGGGATTTGCTCACCCACACACTGGCTTTTGAGCCAAAGGAATGGTGGAGCTGGGCTCCTGCAGTGATGGGTCTGTTAACCATCAGCCAGGCTTCATTATAGGTTTCTTTTGAGTCAAGATTCAAAGTTCCTTGAAAAAAAAAAAAAAAAAAAGCAGGGGAAAATAAGTGTAAGGGGGTAGAAAAGTGCAGGGAGAGAGGGAATGGAAGGAAGGCTTTAAAACTGCGCAGAAAAATCTCCCAGTCTTCCCACTTCACTGTGCTTGAACTGTGCAAACTAAGGGGATGTCTCCCTTACTCATGCTCGCGTCACCTGAGGGCGAGAATCAGCAAAACCGAAGATAAGCTTAGGCAATTTACCTAGAAATAGAAACTTCTCCTGTTTACTTTCCTACAGGCAAATTTTCCACAGTTGCAATAAATATTGTCTTAGAGTAAATAAAACCCAGTTTTACTGTTCACCTGGCTGAGGACGGTTTTCTCTCCAGGTGTGTGGAGAGAGAGACTGTTTTTCTCCCTTTGTGGTTATTTCTTGGCCCAGGATACAGACTTGTGAAAGAGCCATGTGGTCTGTCTGGGCTACAAATATTTCCTCTTAGGAAAAACATGGAGAGACCCCAGTCTCCAACTGTATCCAGCCGTTCAAGGTAGTTGGGTGTTTTCCTAGGAGTTGGGGTGAAGCTCTCTGATCCCTTGGCCAGCTGCCACTGTGTCTCAGCTGATCCAGTGTCATTTCAAAGATCTCCTCTTAGAATTGGAGCATAGCATCTGAGAGACAGCTGGACATTTGTGTGTGCACTTGCTCTCCTATTTCCACCTTCCTGTTTTCTCTCTAGAAACCTTGACTGTATCTTACTTTACTGACCAAAGAAATATTAAATCTTGTTTTTCCCTAACCCAGACTCCTGTTCTCCTGATGTCAAAGATATAGATTGGGTGGTAGGTGGAACCCAGTGTCGCCTTTGCTCCAGGCTTCTTTCTGGGACTGTTTAATCCCAGCATCTCTCCTTAGAGGAAACTGCCCCGACCATTAGGTTTTCTGAGCTGCATACTTTTCCTACTTTTCCTTCTCTTCTGGGACTTTGTCTAATGATCGTGGACCTGATTTCTCAAGCTCAACACTTGAAATAACTAATGTCTACTTGACCTTGACTTTTTTTTTTTTAAAAAGAGTACCACTTCCTCTTCCCTGGGAAGTTTCCCAGTCCTGGACTATTGTCTTTGAATTGCATTTGTAAGGCTCTTCTCTGCACTGCTTCTCTGCTCCTGGCCATGTCCCCTTCCTTCTCAGTTGTTGCAAAGGCTTCTAAACCAGTTTTGTGTTTTTTATTCCTGCTCTTCCGTCAAACTCAGCTCTATTTTTAGCACATCAGAGTAATCCCGAGATCTTAACTCAGATCGTGTCCTCCTTCCACAGTGGTCGCTCAGCTCACAAAGAGTCAAGGTTAAGGAACAATGTTACCCTGTTCTGTTGGACGACCCCCTTATCTCACACTGTTACTTTAGTGGCCTCACTTCTTGCTGTGTGCCACCAGCTAACTGAATCCTATCTTTGGACCTGCTGGGCACACTTCTGCAGGGTCTTTCTGGTGGCTTTACTCCTCTGGATTGTTCTCCTCCTGATTCATGCACGGTTATCTTGCACACGATCATTTGGTTATTTTCTGAAGTCATCCCTCAGATGAAGTATGCTTTGGTGGCCCCATCTAAAATGTCACACACTCCTTAGTGTTTTCACAGTTTTGTTTCTGTTTGAGTTTTTGTTTTAGAATTCATCACTAGCCTCTTAATTGGCTCATTCTCTTTAATGTCGACATTGAGTAGAATGTAAATCCCACGACCGAAGGGATTTTCACATGGTTGGGTTACTATTGTACCGTCGCACCTAGAACAGAAAAAGAATAAGCTACATATTCAACAAATAATTGTTGAAAAGTCATGTTCTTACTCTGGTACAGTGGTTGGCAAACTATGATCAGTGAGCTAAATTTGGCCAACTATGTTTACATAAATAAAGCTTTATTGGAATACAGCCATACCCACTTGTTTGCATATTGTCTATGGGCTGCTTTCATGTGGCAGAGTTGTATAGTTACAACAGAGACCAGATGGCCCACAGTGTCTAAAATATTTACTATAAACGTTTGTCCTACTATATATTCATCATAGTATACTGTAATTATCCCTTGTTGCCTGTCTCTTACACAAGACTTTTGATCCTTTGTTGATAGTTCTTGGAACATAAGATGTACTTGGTTAGTATAGCAAAAATAAAATTGTGTGTGTGTGTGTGTGTGTGTGTGTGTGTATGACTAGCATATATATGTATATATATACACACATGTATATATGTATCTAGCACATATGCTCACATAGCATAAATGTCAGCATAGAGATTCAAAGTCAGAGAATATTATTCTGTTGATGAGAGAAGAGTATAGGAAATACAAAAGGTTAATAAAATGTATTTTGTATTCATCTCAGCACAGGTAGAATTGCCACATTCAGAGGAAAACAAAATAACTTAAAGATATCAGTGGAAAGAATGGCTTCAGGTGGTTTAGTTTACCAATGCATTATTTGGTTAACTGCAGTCCCAGGATGCTCTGAAAGCATGAGACATAAATTGTAGTGAACAGAGCAATAATAGTCAACTACAGCATCAGGAAGAGAGATGAATTCTCTTTGGAAGGGACAGTGAGAGCAGATGCTAATAGCAGGTATAGGGTGCCCAGTATAGACAGAACTGTTCTGAGTAGAACCTCTTTGAAAGGATGTCAGATATGAGCTTGGAATCTTTTTAAATTTCTTAGGCTTTTGTGATTAAGAATCAGTGATTTCCTGAATGGAAGACACTGCTCGTATCATACAATTGCATAGGGCCATCAGATGGTGACCCTGATGACTCTGAGCATTCATGATTACCATTGGCAGCCATTTTCCTGGACCCCTCACCACTCAGTACACTGCGTCTTGTTAGCTGTCTGCTCAATTAGTCATAGCTTCTGCTCCCTTACATCTTTACACACTTTTTTTTTCATGTTTGCTATGGCTCCTGGCTTACCAAATTAGGCCTTTTCTTTTAAATTCATTTCTTACTACTAATTACTTTTGGTTCAAATCCTTTAGACAGTAAATAAGAATTGACCCAGCTTACCATTACATGGGAGGTAGAAGCCATTTTCTTGTCAGCATTGGTGCCTAGCAACTGTGACCAAAGGACAAAAATAGCTGGGGTGGTTGTTTAGGGTCTAGGACTGTGGTTTCCTGCCAACTGATTCAACATTCTGGGTAGAGGGAATTGCTTCATTTTAATTGGGGTGAGCACATACATTTTTGTTTTTTGTTTTGTTTTACTTAGATTTTCCCGGTTGTCTGTCATGACCATAGAACATTCCTACCAGTTGTGTTCTCAGAACACCATGATTTAGAATAAAATTGTTAGTTTCATTATAAGAACAAAACTAAGTTTTATATTAATTATTGTATTGATGGCAATACATAAAAGATACATAAAAAAGATGGCAGCATCTTTTTTTTAATTTTAATTTTTTTCTATCTTTATTAACTTGAGTATTTCTTATTTACATTTTGATTGTTATTCCCCTTCCTGGTTTCCGGGCCAACATCCCCCCATTACCACCCTCCCCCACAACAATCACGTTCACTGGGGGTTCAGTCTTGACAGGACCAAGGGCTTCCCCTTCCACTGGTGCTCTTACTAGGCTATTCATTGCTACCTATGAGGTTGGAGCCCAGGGTCAGTCCATGTATAGTCTTTGGATAGTGGCTTATTCCCTGGAAGCTCTGGTTGGTTGGCATTGTTGTTCACATGGGGTCTCAAGCCCTTCAAGCTCTTTCAGTCCTTTTCTAAGATTCTTCAATGGGGGTCCTGCTCTCAGTTCAGTGGGTTTGCTGCTGGCATTTTCCCATGTATTTGGCATTCTGGGTGTGTCCCTCAGAGAGACTACATCCGTTCCTGTCGGCCCGCACTTCGCTTTCATCCATCTTGTCTAATTGGGTGGCTGTATATGTATGGGGCCACATGTGGGCAGGCTCTGGAATGGGTGTCTTTCTGCCTCTGTTTTAATCTTTTTGCCCCCTTATCCCTCCCAAGGGGCATTCTTGTTTTTAAAGAAGGAGGAAGCATTCATTTCTTTGGTCCTCCTTCTTGAGTTTCATGTGTTCTGTGCATCTAGGGTAATTTAAGCATTTGGGCTAATAGCCACTTATCAATGAGTGCATACCATGTGTGGTTTTCTGTGATTGAATTACCTCACTCAGGATGACATTTTCCAGTTCCATCCATTTGCCTATGAATTTCATAAAGTCATTTTGATAGCTAAGTATTATTCCATTGTGTAGATGTACCACATTTTCTGTATCCATTCCTCTGTTGAAGGACATCTGGGTTCTTTCCAGCTTCTGGCTATTATAAATAAGGCTGCTATGAACATAGTGCAGCATGTGTCTTTGTTATACGTTGGGGCATCTTTTGGATATATGCCCAAGAGAGGTATAGCTGGGTCCTCAGGTAGTTCAATGTCCAATTTTCTGAGGAACCTCCAGACTGATTTCCAGAATGGTTGTACCAGTCTGCAATTCCACCAACAATGGAGGAGTGTTCCTCTTTCTCCACATCCTTGCAAGCATTTGCTGTCACCTGAGTTTTTGATCTTAGCCATTCTCACTGGTGTGAGGTGAAATCTCAGGGTTGTTTTGATTTGCATTTCCCTTATGACTAAAGATGTTGAACATTGCTTTAGGTGTTTCCCAGCCATTCGGCATTCGTCAGCTGTGAATTCTTTGTTTAGCTCTGAACCCCATTTTTTAATAGGGTTATTTGTCTCCCTGCGGTCTAACTTCTTGAGTTCTTTGTATATTTTGGATATAAGCCCTCTATCTGTTGTAGGATTGGTAAAGATCTTTTCCCAATCTGTTGGTTGATGGCAGCATCTTTTAGGAGTTAAATATCTAGGCAGAGTGGTGGTGACACTCACCTTTAATCTGTGAGTTCAAGGCCAGCCTGGTCTACAGAGTTCAAGCTAGGGCCATATAGAGAAATCATGTCTGGAAAAATAGAAAAAGAAAGAAATAAGTATTTAAAATTTCCACATTTCCTATATGTAAGACTAAGATTTATACAGTGAAGCAACTATTGCCATACAGTGGCAGATATCAAAGTGACTTCAACTTCATAGACAATGCAGTGGTGCATCACGTCCCCAACAGAAGGAATAATCATTATGAATGGAATTTAATTGTATAATTTTTACAGAGCATGGCACAAGAGAAGATAAAAGAAAGGGTATGGAAATCACAATAGAGGGGCTTTGTGGAAGAAGTGACTTCTTTAAGATATAAAGAGCAGAATGTAGGAAACATTGCAGAAGGGTCAAGACATGAATCAAGGTGCTTAGTGTCATGTGTACACATAAGGCCACCCACCGTGACAGGAGATGTTTCATAGGTAAGAGTGAGGAAGGCAGAAGTTGGAAAAGTTAAAGTCATAGCAGTTGTCAGACGTATGGCTTGGTCAGTTATTCAAGAAACAATTAGGTGCAATAAATATCTAGAAACAGAAGCATTTGTTTTATTATGTGTTTTATTATTTATTTACTAACTCTATATTGAGATATATATTTTCCTTTAGAGAAAACATTTTTAAACGTTACTACTATACTACTACTACTACTACTACTACTACTACTACTACTACTACTACTACTATTACTGTGTGTGAGAGTATGTTCTGTATGTGTACATGCCCTGGCACATGTGCTTGTGGAAGTCAGGACAAATTTGTGGACGTGGTTGATTTGCTTCTTTTCCCTTTACACAGATGGGTTCTAGGGAAGGAACACAGGCCCTTTGGTTGAGTTAGTGCCTTGTAGTTTTTCAAGATGTTACAATCAATGGAAAGTACAAGGAGTAAAATAAGGGTTGCCTTGTAATATAGCTTATGAATCTATATCTCATCTCAAAAGGACCAATTAAAATACTATGTCCCTTTCTTCTCTATTTTACACAATCTGATTGGGGTTCTGTTTACTCTTCTTCATGGATTTTCTTTCTTCATCTTGCTCTGAGATAATTTTTTATTATAAACCCATTTCCTTACACTGGGGATATACTCATTTACTTTTGGCTGCTGTATTATGGACCTGGCAAAATAAAACCATTTTAAAATATATTATTAACACAAAGACTTTACTTTTTGTAAAGACTGCAGGGTATTAGAAGAGAGATGGAAATCTCAGGGAATTAGTTAATAGATACAAGTTTTCAGGGGGTATTTTACTCTTGTTTATTGTCTTACAAGCAAGGAACACAAAGTTTGTTTTGTCCCTTTTTTAAAAGTGGGCCTTTTTCACTGTAGGGACTCTATTTTATTAAAAATGTAGTCTCTGCAAATTCTGGCTTTTATGTTCTCACTTTGATAACCCATACATTTCATTTTGTGTTAAATCCAGGAGACCTGCAATGCTATCAAATTTAACTTTGTGGGCACTAGGAATTCTAGATCCTCTAGGGAAGCCAATAGGATTTTCTTTCTCCCTTTTAAAATTATTTTATTTTGAAAACATTTTTTCTCTGCAGTTGGCCTTGACCTTGTTATATAGCTCAGAATTGTTCCCCCATCTTCTTTTACTCTCTGTAGTCTCTGGACATTGCTTTTACTTTCTGTACATCTTGAAACTACATTTAAAATTTGTTTCTTTTGTTATATTATTAATTGGTAGTGGCTCATTTTAAAGAAGATATCACTAAGGCTTTGGAATGACCCTACCCCCATGTTTAAACAAAAAGGAATGTCTCAAGCAGTGGTCATTTGAATACTTCTTTGAGAACTATATCTAGGTGCAGCACACAGACTGAATGTGGTAGACCAGTGGGACTGAAGGTGTAGAGAGACTGTCTTGTGTGTTGTATGGATGTCTTACCTGTCAATTAAATAAAACTATGGCCTATAGGAAAGGGCAGAAAAGAAGGTGGGACATCCAGGAGGCAGAAAACATTCTGGGATAGAGCCAGGTGCAGGAGATTCACCCAGGAAGATAAGGCGGATACATGGTACCTGGGCACAGGTAACCAGCCACATAGTGGAATGTAGGTTAAAATAAATAGGTTATTTTAAGTTATGATCTAGCTGAGCAATATGGCCTAGGTATCTGTAAATATAATTTGAGTCTGAGTCTTATTTCTGAGACCATGAGTCTGAAAGGAAGAACCAGACTAAGTTTCTTCATGAGGGCAGTATAGTATGTTAACTTAGCTCCTGGGCAGGAAGTGTGACAGTAAAATGAGTGTCACAACAGAAAGAACTAGGAAATCAGACACAAAAAGACTTGGCTGCCAGTCCTCACTTTAGTCTAGGCACACAATTTAACTCTCTGCTCATTTGCATTCCTATTAATTTATGTCCAGAAAATGTTTGCTGAACACCCCTTCCTAATCAAGAATTGTTGCACACTTTATAAACATTGTGGATAGTGGATCTGCTTTCTTCTTGGAGCCTCTAGTCTAGTGTGAGGGAAGACAGTCAGCAAATAGACAATTGTATGTATGCTGTGTGCACATGGTAAGATCTGAGCAAGAAATTCAGGGGAATAGGGGAGACAGAGGATGCTTTCTGTGGAAGCACCACAGAAGGTATAGGATGTAGGGTGCTCTAGTGAAAGACAACGTTTTACGGAAAGTCTGAAACAAGCCAGGCTTCAAGACACCTGGAGTCTCTTAGATTTTTTTTTCTAGGCAAAGGGAGAAGTAAGGAGCTGTTAGGTCTGGAGTGGAAGGAACTGAGCAGAAATTAGTTGGTAGGGAGAGACCATGTAGGGCTGGGGCCTACAGGGCAGATTGTAGCTGTCTTCTCCAGAAGCTGGGGGGATCATTAATAGAGTTGTAATTGTAGTCCCATATAGCAGCAGCATGAGGAGGGTGTGCAAAGAAGTCCCTAACTGTCCTGTCTAATTCAAAGCAATGTTGTGAGATGCAAGTAAGAAAATTCTTGTTAAGGATGTCCTGTAAATTGCAATTATTTCACATATGAAAAATGTTTGGTGACATATTGACTAGTGAGTTTGGAGAGAGTCAGATGTCTCCAAGAAGACACCAACAAAGTAACTGAAAAATAATTATGGAGAAGGTATTCATTACAGTGTGGAATTTACTGAGGCGCATGTCTTATGAGGTCACATGTATTTACCGTGAAGCAGCAGTGAGGAGATTTTACTTATGCCAAGCCATGGAGTGTATTCCTGCCTCTCTTCTCTCCTCAAAGACTGAATGGAAAAGTGCAAAGTCAAGTACAATGAGTATCTCCTTTTCTGTCATGGTTGTGAAAATGTTGTTACTGCTCAGAAAAGCCTGCGTGGGGGTGTGCTTGGTACAAGTAAGAATTTCCATATGAATATTGCCAAGTGTGGTAAGGGATGGAGGTCAGAGCACAGAGAATGAAGACAGAGGGATTCAGAATTTTTCTAAACCAATTGGGTGGGCTCAGGATAACACCATGGAGATGTACAGGATGAATTTAAGAGTTTAGGCTATAAAAATGTCTATGTCAAGCCAGCAGAGATGTATGTAATAATGCATTGAGGATAACTGGGTGTGCACAGCATGAAGTGGCTCTAAAAAATGCTCCAACAGTCCTAGGCTCTGTAGAGATTAAAGTATCCAGGTTTCTGGAAGAGACACTTCCTTCAGGCAATTCCTAGTTAGGGTCTGTCTGGAGTCTTTACCCAGTTCTGGGCAGTAGGTTTTATGAGGAACATCAACAACTTGAAATATATCCAAGGCTTGAGGGAGTGATAATCAAGATGCTAAAACGACCCTGATCTCCTTCAAATATGGATCTTAATGTCCTCCCTTCTTGGTTGGGGAACCAGTACAAAATGAATTTTTAAAAGGAGTCACAATGGCCCATTTTTCATTTTTTTTAAAAATCCACCTATTATCCCATTAATTCATTCAGTTTATGACAAACATTATTGAATGCCTACTATGATTTAGACGTTAGCGTAGATACTACAGATAGGACTCTTTCCTCATTCATATGGGACTGATATCAATGCATACAACTGCAGATCACTAGAATAGGCTCAAGGGATCTCTTTGCTCATCAGTGACTTCCTAAGTCTAAATTTCTATGGTAACTAATGATGTCTTTTGCTTCTCATCTCTCTTCACCTCCATCTCAATTTACTCCTACACATGACCATCATGACACCCATTCTAAGAATCATATATATGTTCAGTGCTTCCTAACTGGAAAGACTCACCTTGAAATGTGATGGGATTCGTGATGTTCTTGAATGATGAGATCAGAAAGAAAAGTTTATTAAAGGGACTGCAGAAGAGCAAAAGGTAACAAAGGCATGCAGTGTAACCAGAAGATATAATCACAAGTGCCATATATCCAATGATCTAACAATCAATTATGAAATCAAGACATTGAAGGGCATTCATAGTATAACATTAGGATAATTGCTCAAGCTGACTCCATATGCAATCTAGGATATCTAGTTAAGTGTGTTTTGTAATTGTATCTACATTTTCTGTTCAGTGGTATGGTCTGTTCCTTTTCATAGATTTAAGTACAATGAAAAGACATCATCATCCCTAATTCTATTATTCCGCTACTTTCTATATGATTATAGATCATTAGTCAGAATGTAGATACTATATCCTCCTCTTCTGTTGGACTGCCTAGGTCACATAGATAGTTTTAATAGGTATGTAGACTTACGGCAGCATGTGTGGCAATGATGATATTCTTGGGAAGCTATTCACAGAGTTAATGATACTGTAATAGAATTTAAACTAATACAGAAGAACTCCTCTAAGACATATGCTAGTGCCCACTATATATATTTGGGTTTCATTTCTATGGTTTTAGTGTTATGTATTTTGCATGCATATTTCTTATAAGGGGTCGGTCCACGGAAGAGCTTTTAATTCATTGGATATGTTATATCACACCTTACTGTGCAGGTAGAACTTAAAACAGTTTTTAAAAATAATTTTTGTATGATTCTATGATTTAAAATAAGAATCATAAGACCTAGGGATGTAGCTCAGTGATAGAGTGCTTACCTGGCATGTAGGAGACCCTGGATTTATGTTCTAGTATCACAAAAAATGAACTGGGAAGCATGGGAAGAAAAATGGGAACTGGGGGAGAAACAAAGACAGATTAAAGAGGAATGATTCAGTGGTAAATGTAGGATTCTAAATGATTCACACACATTAGGATGCTAGAGTTAGGCCACAGGTTGGCTCCAAATCTCTCAGAGCTCACATAAAGTGGGAGGTAGGATAATGCACTGTTTGCCGAAAGGATGAAAATGCAGAGCTGCTCAAGAGGACAGTTGGCACAGAGAACAGCTCCCACAAAGAACCTCCTCAGACAGAAATTAGTCTTGGGGCTGTGAAGAGAGAAAGCAGCCTAGTGTATTGCATTGTCAACAAGACCCTTGCTCAAAATCAATCAATCAATCAATATCAATCAATCAATATCAATCACTACCACCACCACCACCATCATCATCAGTTTGTAGTCTTTCTGTAATCACAGGCAAAAGTTTAGTTTATGTCCTTAGCTTCTCAGAGAACAGTTTGCATATTTTTATACTGGGACACTTTTCAGGAAGAGTTGATAACCAGGAGACTAGGCCTTCCGTGGGAAGAGGTGGGAGGGCTTTTGCTTTCAAGCAGGATTGGTGACCTGAGCTGAAGAGTGTGCACGTTTTCCTGTAACACTGGACAGAAAGACTGGAGGCCGGATGCAGAGGTATGAGACGCTGCTGGAGAAAATTCCCCTGGATGTTTCTAATAAAATAAGCGTAGTGTGTGCTGTTAGGGGTGGGGTTACTGACAAGGTAGGAACTTGATATGGTTAGAGATTATTCACAATACCTTCCTTCTAATTAGATTTCCTGTGTATAGTCGACTGATGTAAAAGAAAATGTGTCTGAAAACAGATGCTAAAAATCCCTGAGAGCTAAATTCTAAAATTATAGGCTTACGTGGATGAGATACCAAATTATCACAGCTGTACGGTGGCGCCTAGCTACTTTACCCATTTCATTTTATTGTATCAATCATGATGCTATCTTAAGACACAGAGCTAGCTCAGCTGGCTTTGGTTGGTTTCTTCGAGTACCTACCAACCCAAAGTGTTAGACCTGAGGCCAAGTCCCTAACTCTCTGCCCCAGTGCCTTAATTTTATTATGTGCCTCTGCTTAGCTTTGTCATCATAAAGCCATTTGTGAGACTTGGAAAAGTTGTAAATCATGGATTCCTTACCACACACCTTTCCCCAGGTGCCTTTGTGTTACTCTGTTGTACTCGTTTTACATACTATAGGTTTTAATGACATACATGATCCTTGTGAAGGAGAAAAATGATCAGGACTATTCGAAGAATATATTAAGACTGATCCAGTATATGAAGAAAACCCAGAACTGCCTGTCAATGTGGATAACAAGAGTCCTGGGAAAGCACAGTGGGTGAATTTGATGGCCAGTGAAGATGTAGCTGGCCTGGGAACTAAATAGCATCTCTCTGCAGTGGGATAGGGAAAGCACATACTGCTCCCTAGTCTGTCCATTATGGCCAATATAATAGGTAATTTGGCAAAAGAAGATGGCTTGCAAAGCATTTTTTTTTCAAATTAGCAGCATCTGTTGTCTCCCAGTACAAGCAGTGGATACTGAGACTTTATGACCATTTCCAAAGAGGAGTCATATTATCTGGTATATATTAGGTTATAAGGAGGGAAATTTCCTCAAAGGAATGATTCCTGCTAATCCTCAGAAGGGGCTGTGTTTAGCCTATGTCTCCAGGAGAATTTTATTGCCATGTTTATATTAATGCTACTTTTGTTAGGGAGTTACTCTTTAGAAAAGATTTATCCAACTTGTTTTTGACATGTCAGGCTAATATCAGCCTTCTCAACTTTTTTTAGGCAACAGAAGTCAGTTGGAAGACACTGAAAGGGAAACTCAGTTTATAGAAGTTTACTCTATAAGCAAACATTCTTAGAAAAGACTGGCTGCAAACAGAATTCACATATATTGTCTTACAATCATCATTACCCAATTTATTCTCTGCGTTTCCCTAGTAACCTCAAAATAACATCATTATGTACTCTATAGCAAGGGCACACTGGCTCCAGGTACAGAAACACCAGGGATGACAAGGTAGAAAGAGTTCACTGAGGAGCTCTAGCTGGAAGGGGACAGTAGATGACAATATCTCCTAAACAGGTGAGGGAGGAGCTGCTGGAGGATGAATGCAGTCAGAATCTCTTCACTACAGGCTGTTGCTTCATGGAAATGTTAGCAACAAATGTATGCTCTGACGTTACGTACATCTGGTAATTTTTGATTGAAAGCTATTTGAGGTTTTGCAAAATATCCAGAGTGAGTAGTTGTTTTATTAGAAAAAAAGGAAACTAGCAAGCTTGTGTCACAATGGATGGAGGCAATCCAAACATCAAACATCAAGAAGGATGGTAGGCTCATTAAAGAGCCAACATGAGGCCTTGGGCACATCAATAGCCTTAGAGACATCCTGCCTAATGGCCAGAGCTGATGTTCTGGGACATTCCCATTTTCATTCTGGCTCTCTAACCTGATGTCCAGAATGATGGACACTTCTGTTAGTTGTAACACATACTCCACAAACCAAACATCCATCTAGTAAGTGATTTAACCTACTGAGTCTTGTATGAAAAACAACCTGAAAGAATAAAGAGACAAAACCCACTATTCCTTGTTCTTAACAAAATGAATTTCTTCTGAGTAAGGATTAAAATACTATTCAAAGAGTTGTGAAGGACCAGTAGATGGCAATTTTCCCCCCTCTGGCTCAGTCAATTCCTCTGAGGCACCTGCTCTATTACCAAGGAGTTGAGCTGGGTCAATGGGCTGTCTGTTGTAGTAACTGCCTCTAGTAAACACACCACCTCCTGATGTTGGGAAACTACCATCTTTGTAGCTCTCTTGAAAGTCAGAGATTAAGAGTCCCCTTTTACAAATGCAAGTGTGTTTGGCTAGGGCTTTTATTCATGTTTATCATCATGACATCACCTTCACAGTGTTCCTGTTAGTGAGCTACGCTTACACTTAACAGCACTCCATAGTTTTTCACTTTTATGACTGAAGAAGCTGATAGAGTCAGGATGGAGCAAGCAAACAGGAGAAAGCCCTGTAGTATTCTCATTGATGATGATGGCACAGGGACTTTGGTTTACACTCATGTTGAGGAAGGCTGTCCACAGAGCCCATGAGGGTGGAGTAGCTAAGATTCACCTCCAATTCATACTACTTCCAGGATACCAGGTGATTTTCAACTGAGCATACTCTGATTTTCCAGAGGTAGGTACTCAGTACATTTACTAAATAAAGTGTCTTAAAGTACACATGTAAATACTGTGGTTTAAGGAGAAACAAGAGTGATTTTGAGTGCCTTCATAAACCCAAGTGTGATTGGCTTAGGCTAACATTTACTTTCAGAGCTCACCTACCGGCTTCTTTCTTTTAGGTTTTTGAAGCAAATGTCATTATCATCATGACAATGTCTCATTAGTGGTTGGGATGTAGACTCGAACACAGCAGAAGTATGAAGAGTTGGTTAAGCCGGTTGGCATGATTGGTATCATAGAGAGAATTCTACTAGTTTCAGGAACTCCAGATATGCAAGTTTAAGGTTAAGAGAAATAAAATGAGAGGAAGTGGTATCCTCATTCACTCAGGCAACTATAAAATAAGACAAAAATCTTGAAAAATTAATAATTACCAGATATTTATTGCTCACAATTTTAGAGATAAGAGGATGTAAAATTAAGATGCTGGTATGGTCAATGTCTGGCAATGGCCTGTTATTTACATATGGTACCTTTGGTATCCTTGTGTGGTAGAATGAGCGTGCAGATTCTTGCCATTGTATTTAGAAGGGTATCCATTGCATTCGTGGAGAAGTACAAAGGAACACAGAGCCCTCACGACTCACTTTCCAAGGGCCCCCATATCTTCTTCTTGCTATGACATTGGGATGACATTTTAACACAGGAGTACATTGAGGTCAGAATCAATGGTAAAGGACATCATTGACTGGATTAATAGCTTTAAATATTTTGTCTCTGAGACTATAATTATAACAATTCTACTTTTATCCCAAGAATTACCATTTTTATTTCTACTGTCTGCCTCAATAGATTTTCCCTTTTCAGCCTCCCCTGAACAGTTATTTCAGCTGGTTGAGTCAGCGTGCCTATAATTCAGAGAGGTGAACAGGTCCCTGCGTGTCTCTGATGATTCACTGTTGGCCACAGGGATTGCTGGGCAGTGAAGAGGTTTGGCAGTCTGGAGGCCATTGAAGTGAACATTGTAAACTCCAGCAGTGCCAGGAAGGGCTCCAGCCAAACTTCATAATGGTTGGGCCAAAAAAATCAGCCAGGCCTTATTTCACCTGGGACTGCCTGTGTTGAGGACCTCCCTCATGCCCAGCTGCCTTTTCTACAGAGGACAGGAGAGACAGCAGTCCTGAACTCAAAGAAATAGACACAAGCCTGACTAAGTCAGGGGAGAGTTCCCAAAGCAAATTAAATACATTTAGTAGTAGCTGCTGAATATTTCCCATAGTACTTCCTTTTCTTTGTGACCTTGACCTATCTAATTACTCTGCATTTGGGTAAGGGCTTTACCTGCTCTGGTTCCCAACCAAGGCCATGGTATGGCTGATCATGGTAGTGCTAAAGAACCTCAGAATTCCTTGAAAACTCATTCTTGTAAATTATGGGGGTGAGTGAACCCACATGAATTCCCAAATGGCCGAATATGTTGCTTGGTTTCTGTCTGGTTACTTCATCATTTTTATATCCAGAATACTTTGAAAGCATGCCAACTTTCACACATTTTTATTAGCAAAGGACTTAAAGTCTCTATTTCCCTCTTATCTCCTGCTCTGCTCTTGTCTTTCAACATTCGGACTACACAAACTCATTGTTTCCCAAATGGCTTGGGCTTCTTTTTGTATTTATGCTT
The DNA here is from genome assembly GCF_011064425.1 of Rattus rattus. NCBI lineage: Eukaryota > Metazoa > Chordata > Mammalia > Rodentia > Muridae > Rattus > Rattus rattus. The sequence goes on along the minus strand of NC_046163.1, from coordinate 38,227,327 downwards.
TCGAAGAAGCTGTTTCTTTCTGCTGGACTCTCTTTCCTTCTTGGTAAATGAGAACACCCATTGTAACGGTTCCTTCAACCTCCCTCTCTAGCACTTCCTTTCAGGTTTTGTCTTTTCTCAGTATTGGAGATTGAACCCAGAGCCCCACACATGCTAGACAGGCAGGCTACCACAGAGCTACAAACTTATTTATTTTTTCTTTTATAAAAGTTTGAGACAGAGTATCATTTGGTAGCCCAGGTAGGAAATATTCTCCTACTTTAGCCTACCAATTAGCCAACATTGCACCATCAGGCCTGGTTTGTGTATTGCTCTATTGATATCTCTATTTTTTTAAAAAAATATTTATGACATCACCATGGTTTTTGGTGGCTAGAGGGAAAAGCCTATGGACACTCTTCTGGAGAAAAGAGAAAAAAAGATGAGAATTCTGCAGGATAGGCCCATTCACCCAGACTTCAGAATGAGTTTCTATAAAGGCAGGCAGTAGTTTCTATAAAGACAGGGGTAGTCAGGAGGTATAAGTGGGTGGATGGATGTCAGCATCTGGTGGTTACGGCAGCCTAGGACACTGTAGTCGAGTGTGACTGAGATTGTTTAAATCAGACTAGGGCCATGGCCTATGGGCAACCCAGCTGCTCGCAGAACTCAAGGTGAGCAAAAGCACTGGACAGTGTTGAATTGATCCAATTAATATCTCAGGGCTACACTGCCAGGGTTCACCAGGACCTGCTCAGAGTCCAGAGTACCATCCATTCCACACGTCCCCAAGTGAAAAGTCTGAAACCTACAAATTAGCTCTTGTCTAGATATTGGCTGGATGTCTAGAGACAAGAGACAACAGAGCACAGAATCTACTCCTGGAAGGAGTGGGAAAGGCAAGAAATCCTCAGTGTTTTGTCGAAGTGGAGAAGTATTCATTCCCTACCATGAGATTGTGCACTTGCTTTAGGCTCATGCTGCCAACCACTTGGTCTGAAATGTAGTAAACATTCAATAAATGGAGACTGAAACAAAAGTCAGCGAAATCCATGAAGGGTCGGTAAGCAGCCTCAAACTGCCTAGGCCCTTCTCTCACACACCCTGCTATCTCTCCTGTATGAGAACACAGCATGCTAGTTGGTAGAGCTATAGTCTATCGATCGTTGCTACAATTCTCTATCCCATTATTTATCTCACCTCTTTCCAAAATTGAAAAGTATAATACATTGAATTTATTTCGACTCAGAGCTGGTATTAATTTGCCTTTTTCTTATTAAAAATATCATACGCAGTGAAGAGTATTTAAAATATTAATGCTTACTTAAAGAAATAATCACAACATTTCTCCCACTATAATCTAGAACATTATCGGAGCCCCAGGAAAGGCAAATAGCTTTTGCCCTCAGAGTTTTGCTTCCTTTCCCAGAGAGGATAATTTTCCACTAATGACATCTTCACTCACTTTCTAGTCTCATAACCTTTGCAATTATTCCTGACATCTTTATATTTACTCTGTCTGACTTTGTGCCCCACTTCAATAAGACATCTCTGTATGTCTTTATGTCATTAGCTTCTTCAGATCAGTTATAGATTTGTGATCTTAATTTTCTTTGAGGTCTCCCTTCCTTTTGCCACTCAGCTACTGGTGAGTAGAACATTTCTGATGATTTCTGTGTTTCTTTTCTAGGAGAGTCAAACTAATTGGGCAAATGTTAAGTATGGTTATTAATTTTACAGCAGGAGTTACCATGGTAATTATTTAAAATGTAATTAGTTTAAAATTTCCGTTTAAAACTTTAGAAGTTGGTACCAGTGGAATTATACCTGAGGTGACTTCACTTTTGAGAAATGGAGAGAAGAAATTATGTTACAGAAGTGAGGACAAGGAAGGACATGGAGAAGCCCATATCCACACAATCTTGGCTGAGGAGAATGAAGAGAAATCATCCTTTCTCAGCCAGGATTACTAGAGAAAGAAATTTCCTCCCTTTTTCCCTTCTTCCCTTCTTCCCTCTCTTCTTCTCTCTTTCCCTCCTCCTCATCTTTGTTTTCTTTTCTTCGTTTTTTTGTGGCAGTAGGATTAGGTGTGGCCCTGGCTGGCAGACCAAACCTGCTTCTTCTTCTGTGACCTACCATCTCTTGTCCTTCCTATTCAAACTTAGGCCACTGGCATCAAAACAAAGGTTGTTGGTATTCTTTTTAAGCCCTGGGCTTTCAAGGTGGTACAGTTCCTTGTTAATTCCTCAGCTAGCTTCAGCTATAGGTTTGATCTCTGACCATGTTCTAATGTGCTCTCTGATTTGGAATTGAATCAAAAATGCTGCCAGTGGACCAGTTCTGAAAATAATTAGTTGCATTAACCTGTCAACTTTTTATCATTATTTAACACACATTAGAATCTGAGAGTTGGATGGGGAAGGAGGGATTTCTCCTGTCGATCTAAGACAGAAAAATTCAATGAATCGACCATGAAAACTTTGACTAGACCTGGGTTTCTGTTCCTAAACTAAAGATCTTAGCATTGAATTCAGATTCTGATTTAATGCAGTTGATGTCTCTTTAAATGTTATTCTGAAGCAAACCAACAATCCAGATATGTGTTATTTCCATTATTTTAAAACAAATTATTTTTATTTTTTACTTTCCTGTTTTTATTTTAAAGTGGGATTGTGTGTGTGTATGTGTGTGTGTGTGTGTGTGTGTGTGCTGTGAATGTATGAATGTGCTTGTTATAGTGAGTTTGTGGGTGTGTGCATTCAGGAGTACATGCATATGTGTGGGCTTGCATGTGGAGACCAACATCATGTGTCTCTCCTTGATTATCTCCACTTTCTTTTTTCATTTGAAGTTTTAACTTTTGGGGGAAGAATCAACATATGAGTATTATATTTACATCATTTCCTTCCCTCCTTCTGCTTATGTCTCTTCATGTATTCAACCAACTCTACCTCAAATCTAGGACTTCTTTTAAATTATTGTGACATATACCTGCAAACATGTGTATGCATGCAACCTTCTGAGTCCCTTTAGTGTTGTTTGTATGTCTATGTGTTTAGGGAATAACTGAGCAGAGGGCTCATTCTGGGGAAAGGTGGATTATCACAGCCACTGAGTACCTGGGGCTCCTTGTCTAGAAGTAGATCGTGTGAGGTTGCTCCCATACCTATTGGCCTGTCTCCTGGTTTTGCCATTGTATAATCCTGTTTATATGACCATACTTTTAATATGTCATGAGTACACTTCCAGGTCACATGTGAAGGAATACATGCATACCTGTGTCCTTTACAGCATGTATCCTAGGATTCTGGCTCTCATAGTCGTTCAGCCTCCCACTTCTGGGATTTCAGAAACCAATTTTTTTAAATATAAATACAATTTATTATATATTTATTAGTATTGATATTAGAACACATTTACATGATTATATGTAATATATTAAAATTTATAAATATATCTAAACATACAGAAAAGTAGTGCATTTCAACTAGTTGTGAGTTTCTGTGATAGTCTCCATCTACTGCAAATAGGAAGCTTCTCTAATGAGGGAGGAGAGCTACACTTGTCAGTGGCTATAAGGTAAGTATTTATAATGCAGTTGGCAATTATGTGGGGTTAGGAAGAGGGAGTAGTAAGTTCTTTTCTACTCATGGCCATTCCATGTGCATACATGGTCTGTGAGGCCTAACTGGATACTACAGAGATACTTGCTCTGTCACGTTCATTGCTGCTGTATTCACAGTAGCCAGGAAACAGAAGCACCATAAACGTCCTTCAACTGATAAACTATGAAATGCGATACATTGACATGATGGTCTTCTCTTCACCTGTAAAGAAAACACCATTTTTAATGAAATCATAAAATTTGCTGCTAATTGAAAAATATTATATTGAAAGAGGTAATTCAGAGGCAGGAAGGCAAAAACTATGTGTTATCTCTTACTTGGGGATTTTAGCTGCAAATCTTTCTCTCTGTGTGTATAATGTGTAGTAACTGTGAACATCAGAAAAGTAGGAAGGGACCCTGGGAAGAGGGGAAGAGAAATATCTCCAGGGAGAACAATAGTAGGACATAGATGCTCTGAGGCAAGAAATGTAAAAATTGAGGGGATTCTTAACCGTGGGGTGGGGGGTGGAGAGCAATGCAGAGAGGGAACAGGGAGGGATAAATAATGGTAAGGGTAGTTGGCAAAGCTATACTAAAACATTAGTTTATATTTGCATATGTATGTGTATCTACTTAAATACATATACAATCAACATGTGTGAGTGGTTGCATGTTTGTGTTTGCATATGTGTGTGCACATAAATGCATACATGCATCTCTTCTTCTATGTCTTGAGACAAGGTCTCTCACTGGGGCTGAAATGTGTCTGGTTAGCTGGACTGGCTTGCCCACGAACCCCCAGCATCTGCATGGCTCTGCCTCACCCTCAGGGCTTTCTCTTATAGATATGAGTTGTGCTCCTTGGGTTTTTCATGTGGTTTTAAGAGAAAGGTATCTAAACTCATATCTTTATGGTTCTGCACCAAGCAGTTTACTGTCTGAACCATCTCCTAGCCTGTGAAAAGTCAATTGTTTGTTACATAACAGAACTTTTCTTATAAAAGAATACCCAAGGTTCTGTTTGAAGGTAAAACCTGTCATTTTAGAGTTTAACCAAACTTGAAAACTCCTGAGATATATCCTAAGCTGTATGATAGGAGTGTGGGTGCAGTCTACCTCAGGGCCTGGTCTTGGAGGCTATCTAGTTCATTCATGTAGCAGGAGAAACAAACTAGAGGTTCTTGTGTCTGGTAGGACTGGAAGGTTAGATCTAGGTGGAGGACCTTATTGTCTGAATGTCGTTCTCAGCTTCATTTCCTTGTGAGAGATGCTTATGTGGTCATCAGAGAGCAGGGCAGTGGGGAGAGAGAAAAGCAAAATGAAATACGAAATGGTCATAAAGGCAGATGTGAAATGAACTGAACCTTCCCCAAAACAAAAATAAACAAACAAAACCCCACAAAAACAAACCTTGATTTAGCTAGATTGGAGGTTTTAGAAAGGGATTACAAAGTGATTAATAGCAGAAACAGATTGTGAGTTTATCTGAAGGAAGTGATTCATAGGGGAATATTCTCTATCTCACTCATTTTCATGTCCTAGAGATTTCCCAGTCGAGAACTTGGGTGGACATATGGTAGACTGACTCTAGGAACTTTTGACTAGATGATTCTCAAACTGATAAGCCACTCTTGTCCTTGTGTTTGCCCTTTTATTCTCTGAGTAGGGAGGGGTCGGGAGTGATACTAATGATATATGATATGAATTCTCCCCTAACTGATGCAGCTAACTAATTGAACATAATAGAGAATTATGATGAGATGGGAAACTAAATTCTCATGTATTTAGATGTTTTATTAGTCCACTATTTTCTGACTGTAGAATCCTGCTATCTCTTAGCCATATGCTAGAACAGATTTATCCTTGGTTGATAAACCCTAGCAAAATAGAAATAGATATGATGAGCCTATGTAGGCTGGGTTTTAAACTTTCTTTTCAAAATGTATTCCTGCATTTGCCTTTTCATTTGGTTTATCATCCTGAATTATTGAAACTGTCTCCTAGTGTTGAATAAAGATTCACCATCCCCTATTTTTAAAGGGCTTTGCTTACAGATAAAATTCAATCTTCTTTTCTGCCTCAAGACGTATTACATCTGACAGGTCTTCTATGTTAAGAGCTGAATATGGAATCCCAGGCTGAGTTCGTGATTTACACTGCCCATAAAACTGAAGGCCTTCACTCACGAAGGAAAAATCCACCAAGAGCTGGTGTAAACAGACCAACCTGACCCCCATCTGCTATGCTTTAGTATTTTTTCCCAGAGAGAAGCGTGTTCTTCAATAACTCCCTCTGATGTTAACAGGAGGCTAGTCACAGGATCACAGCCAGCTTCCTTCGGAGTAGGTGGGTATAGGCGTTGACACAGGTGGGATGACTTCAGATTTGTGGAGAAAAACTTAGTAAGTCAAAAGGTGGCTCCCCCATCGGATAGATAACATATGAAATTACATAGTTAGAATATTGTTCTTCCTATTTCAGCAGCTCATAAGTTCTGCCCCACAAACAGAGTATGTAACCTTTGTCATTTAGTGACAGATGAAGATACTAAATAATGGAGTATCCATGTGTGTGACTACTCTGATGATGGAAAATTTTGGTGTATATAGATACCAAATACGCAGGTTGGTGGGTGGTAAAGGCAACAGATGGATCTGTCAAAGTCTCAGACATCGAGATGGGTTTAGAATTTCAAAGCCTGAAAAGAGTCTGTATGTGAGTTAGGTTGTCTTATAATTCTGTGTAGGCTTGGGGTATTCAGTAGTGACTAAGAAAGGAACATATGGATAATGATTCAGGTACAAGGCCAGTGATCAAATCTGTGACATATGGTAGTCTTATAACAGGCCCTCTCATCAACTTATCCTTCAATCAAGCAAGTGTAAGAGTGTATTGAACATCTATCATTTTCAGACATCAGAAAAAAAAAAAGCCCAGGACTAACAATAATTATCATTCAGTGTTACTGGCATTACGACATAATACTTAGATTATATTTGGAAAGTGCCTGGATGGGTATCAAGAGCACTCTAGAAAGAAGAGACAGCTGTGTGGATCATGAAAGATTATTAAGACGTCTTCAAAGTTGAAAAGGATGGTTACTACTGTGCTAGGAAGTCAGGGACACAAGGTACATTGGGAGGTACTTTCTGCCAGTATCACTGACATATAGCTAGGTGTTGCCAGAGAGAGTTATATATGTTAGACAGTAGAGGGAGGAAAATCTTCAGTAGATAGTCAGTGTTGAACAACGAGGAGTTGTTTAGCGATATTGTACATTTTAGGCAGAATGAGAGGCTCACAGGTACTAAGTGCAAGTCAAAATGTGAAGCTAGATCACAAGGTGTATTTTGTGGGAAAGTTACTGACAATTCTAGAGACTTAAACAAGGATGATTAAGGAGGTTTTGTGCTAAGCAGAGTAGTAAGGAGGGGCACTGGAGATTATTTAAATAGATGGCATGATAAGATTAGCAGTCTATAAAAATAGGAAGAATAGATCGGAGGAGTTTGTCACAAAGATTACTTTGGTAACAGAAGAGATCAAGACAAAGGTTTAAAGCAACAGAAAGCAGTAGCAACAGAAGTAGAGAAAGGGAGTCTGGTATCTGTAGAGTCTTGAGCACTGTATGGCCTTTGGGCCCTGGAGGACTACCAGTAAATGGGTAAGAAGTAAAGGAGGAGGTGGTCAGTTTTATGCTCTAGATAACGACATGTTAAATACAACTTCCCATGAATGGGAGTTGGCATAAGAAAGTAATCAACTTTGAATGAATTGAATTTAAAATGCTCAGAAATATAGCCAGTTTCAAAGGTCCAGAAGAAATGTAAAGATATGGCTTCAAACTTGAAGAATATGCAGATTTGAAGTCATCAAGACATTTCTAAGAGTTGATATTGTAGATCTGGATGAGTTCTTCTGGAAAAGCCTACTGAATATTGACATCAGACAGTTAAAGAAGGAATTGAAAGAAATATGCTGTGAAAAAACCCTGAAAAACAGCAGAGATGGAAAAGCACCCATAGTTTCCATTGCCCCAGAAATTGAGAAGCAAAGGAGTAAAGAAATAGAAAACAAAATATGGTATCAGTACAATGGTCCATTATTTAGACATAAAAAAACCATGCATGCAATGGATAGCGGAGGGGTAAGGGAGCCTCTTCTTGCTGAGTTCCTATTGACAGTTGATGGCTGCTAAGGGAGGGAGAGTCATATTTCTTTAGGAGGTGGTCCTTGACAGTTGACCATTCTTGAGAAGATGGATCACCCCCATGCTTACAGGGGTAGCCCAAATTAGACTCTGTAGGAGATATATACATATATATGAAGTTGGGAGGAGATTTCAAAAGTGTTGAAGATGGAGAGTGAGGTGAATATTATCAAAAAATATTTAATGCATGCATGGAGTTTTCAAAGAACCAAAAAATATTATATTTAAAAGCACAAGGACTCACATATCCCACAACATGGATAAAAGTTGAAAACTTATGCCAAATTCATATTACATGATTCTATTTACATTAATGACCAGTATGGACAGATGGAAATGAAAAGTGCATTAATAATTTCTTCAAGCTGTAGAAGATGAGGGGAACAGGATTATAGCTGGAAGCAGAATGTTTCCTATTGTCTATGTATGTTTTTTTTTTTTTTTTTTTTTTTTTTTTTTTTTTTTTTTTTTTTTTTTTTTTTTTTTTTCGGAGCTGGGGACCAACCCAGGGCCTTAAACTACTAGGCAAGCGCTCTACCCTATTGTCTATAGGGATGACTGAACAGGCCAGGAATACGATAAAAATACTGATTTGTACCCTCAAAATTAGAGACATTTTCATTATATGGCACGTATCTCAGAAAACTGAAGGGAAAGAAGGTAGAGTGCCAATCCCTCAGTGCAGAAGAGAGATCTGTTAAAAACAAGAGTAAGACCATCTCTGCCAGCTTTGGACGACATGGAGCAATCATTTAAAACACAGTAGAAATGTTTGTGATGATTGGAGGGGAAGTACAGATGAGGGTTGTATGAGGAGAGAAAAACGTGATAAAAATCTTTCAAAACTCTGGCTGGAGAAGGGGATGAAAGAGGAGGAACTTAAGGCCTAAGGCAGTATTTCTTTATAACGTGAAAAGTCATATCATATTTATACAGGAAGAGAACCAAGAGGATATGGATGATTGAAGTGTAAGAGTGAGGACACATAGGAGTACAGGATGGGGCTCATGGCACAGGGAGGAGGCAAGCATAAGCAATGGGGAAAGGGGAAAGCTGGAGTACCTGTTCTTGGGAAGGGTCATGTTGTCAAGGTCCTCTTTGAGGGGTGTCATGGTCAGGAATCTGGTCTGGAGTTACATTGAACTCCTGATGCTGTCAATTGTGAGTTATATTGGGGTTCTGACCTTGCTACCACCTCACTAGTTCTTTTGTCTGGTGGCACAGTCCACTGCGCCACAAGGGCATGCTTCTAGAAATGTCATGTAGCTCCAATTTGCCCACTAAGGGGACAAATCAGTCAGTGTTGAGTGGAATCTGACTTGGTAGATGGTTTAGGAGAACTTTTACCAGCGAAGGAAGTAGAATAAAGCAATTCTTAGAGACAAGTGGATTGCTGGACAACTAGGAATCAAGGAGATTTCAGTTGAGATTGAAGGCCTAAAAGTAATAATGACACTCTGACTTTCTGGAGTAGTATGTTTTCTCAAATATCTGTTTCTCTCTGTCTCTGTATCCATTTCCATCTCCTTCCCCCCCTTGGTGTGTGTGTGTGTGTGTGTGTGTGTGTGTGTGTGTGTGTGTGTGTGTGTGTGTGTGTGTGTGTGTGTGTGTGTGTGTGTGTGTGTGTGTGAGAGAGAGGTGTTTTTGTGTGTGTGTGCATGTGTGTGTGTTGGAGTAATTCTCAAGAGATTAAGAAGAAGAGGGAATTCTGAGACTGACTCGGCTTTAAAGTTTTGGAGGACACAACATATGATGAGAACCAGAGAATCGAATATAAATCTGTATGAGTAACCAACAATGCATGTGGTTTCATAATGGGGGGAAGGGTGAAAGCTGGCAGAATCACCGTGGTCTCAGGGTGGAAGAAATGCTGCTTAAACCTGATCATGGCAATGGAGCTTTTTTGCTTAATAAATCAATTTAATACACGACTCCCAAAGGGAACAAGTAAAGTTTCTCCGGTAGAGACAAGGTAAGTTGTCTGAAGACACACCTCTCAGCCTGATTGTTCCCTGTGAAGTCCTAAGTTGTACCACAGAGTCTGAGGAATATTAGCATAAAGTTTAAAAGCAACTGGTCTACAGAGATATAATGAGGTGGTATAACAGTGATATATGGAGGAAGGGGTGCTGGAGAGGGTTCAGAGGTTCAGCATACTGTTTGATCTCTCAGAGAATCTGAGTTCAATTCCTGACACTGACATGGTGACTCACAACTGTCTGTAACTTCAGCTCTGGGGTTCCAATGCCCTCTTCTGGCCTCCCTTGTGCATTGCATACCCATGGCACGTGAGCACGCGCTCGCGTGCGCATACACACACACACACACACACACACACACACACACACACACACACGGAAGTAAAACACTCATACCCAAAAATAGAATAATTAAAAAGCAATGGATGAAACAGTACTGCTGATAACAATCAGTAAGATGAAGACAGGGAATAAGCAGACGAAAATAAATAGAAGACAAGATGAGAAAGACAGGATACAAAAAAAGGAAGAAAACAGTACAAAGACAGAATGGAAGCATTGAGCATTCCATTTGGGCCTGGCCTTGGCCAGAGTGCTTGTCATTTAATCTTCATGTGAGTTAAGAACATACACAATCTCTATTTTTACACACAAAAGCATTGATGCATCGAGAGGTGAGCAACCTGCTCCAGGTGCCTGGCTAGCCACCAGAGGACTCCTGGAGAAGAGCAATGACATTTGAGGTGAATGAGTTACTGGCAGTCTCCTAGCCTTGGTCCATAAATGGAAGCTACAGAGGAGGTGGAGTCTTGGAATGAATTGATGCCAGCTTTGGAGAGGATGAAGGGCAAAGAGGTTTTGGAATAAGCTGGATCTGATAAAAATCAAAAGGGCACAGTGAATTATACGGGCTCAGGAAGGACCAAGAATTACAGAATTATTACAAGAATTCAGGCCTTAGAGAATCATCACATCTTGTAAAAAATGTGACTGTGATTAAGAATTCGGTTTCAGAGGCTAGGGAACTGTAAGTTGTCCTTAAATAGTTTAAATTTATCAAGAGCTATTATAGTAAATATATATTACCGTAATTATTGTAAGATGGTGGGGATACTCCCATTTGAAGAATGAAGAAACTATATTTTGGGGACTGATTTACCCAAAGCATTGTATGGAAATCCACCCAAAGTGATTTTTGCTCTAGAAGCACTGATTTTGGAAATGACAATGAGCCATTCTTCTGCACACAGATGACAATAGGTGCTTGAGGCAGAAAGAGGTGCAGTTCAGAGCTAGAAGTTTCCTATTATATCTACTGAAAAACAAACTTTTGGGACACTGTCATGTGTTAGAAGCCAGTCAGAAAACAAGGGGTAACCCAAGAAGGCAGGATAATTTAAGAAGAAAACTTGTTGGACATAAAAGCTTTCAATTAAAAAATTATTTCAGCTCATAGTTAGGAAACATTTTTTTATGTGAACTCAGTATACACATATGTACTTATAGATAGGAGTAATCCAGATGTCCCTGCAGATAATACATAACAACTCACAATGTACACCTGTATTTTATATGTTCTTTTAAGAAATACATGTTTCTTCACAAACCACTAGATTTATTTCATGAATTGATTCCAGGTCAGATGCACTGTTTGAAAACATCTCTGTACATTTATCCTCAAAAATCCAGGGTGTCAAAGTGACACTGCAAATGCTCAGGTTTGAGTGGTCCACTTAGAAGAGTAGGATATTGACGATGCTCAATCAACAACTTTCTACAATTCATAGAGAAACTGTATCAACAGCCCCATCTTTAAGGCTCACTCTCTGTTTCCGTGACCCAATATTTGCTTTCTTCCCCCTTAATTTCCTGTTTTTCACTCAGCTTTCCTTAGTCCATTTGGTTTGGAAATTAATTCTTCCCGGGTTTGTTCTTCTTTTTATTGTTTTTTTCTAAATGAATTAAAATAATTTTAAGGCTGACCTTTCCACGTCATTTTCACTCTCCTTGTGGTTGTTTTATGCCTAAGTATACTGTACCACAGTAGGAGAGTGAACGTTTTATTGTGTGCTGCATAGTTTTCATTATATAATAATTTAATTATATGACAAATGAAGTTGCAAAACTGATGTTACTCACAGCACCTCTCATGGTACTGCCAAATGCCCTGAGTTAACCTAACACTACCAAGAATGAGTCCTGGAGACCCAGAATCCACGGCTCCTGGAATGCCAGATGAAGTTTGTCATCAATTCCGAGAGCAGAGAATCAGATTAAATAGCCTGAAATATCTATAGCATAATCTTCTCGTTCCTCTGTGACAACAACACTCGAGGATTCCTATGACTACACTGTGCTATGGAAGTTTTGAAATGGACTTTATTGACAAGCACAATAGTAAAGTGACAGTTGTAAATGAACAGGAAATGTGTCTTGGAAGTTTTTCCTTTTTATAGTGATTATTTGAGGATTCTAAGAAGTATTGACTTTGGATTTGGATTTACTTCTGAACCAGGGAAACCAAGGGTTGTGAGTGAAAACGTCTTAGATTAAGGTTGCCCAGCATGTAGTGCAGGAAGCCAGGGCTAGATTTAAGTGCTGGACTTGGATAACCTCTAAATTGAAACATCTGTCAAATCTCTCTGAGCTAATGTTTTCTCAAAAAAAGGTTGGCTATATCTGTCAGTCACCTTAGAGTAACCAATTGGATAGAAAGTCTAGGGTGGGGGGTACTTTGGGAAAACAATTTTGATTTTGTTAGCATACTTTGCTGATGGGAAATTCTGTTGGATTGCTGGACTGAATTTTACTTAAGGCTTGAGCCAGTTTGGGATCATTTAAGATCACCAAGTTAAATAATTTCCATCATAGCTTTGTGACTGGTGCCCTAGCAGGTTTCATTGTCCATCAGAGTACTTAGCAACTACACCAGTTTAAAAATTCTAATATTGGAACTCTATTCAAATATATTTTTAACCGTCTTGGAGATTGTTGTGATGTAAATGTTAGAAATGTCTGGTTTAATAAGTGACATTTTATTGGCACATAGAGACCCTGGTTCATTCATTTATAAAATAAGAAAATTTTGGATTACAGCCTTTCAGCAATTAGCTTCTTTGTGGAATACAAAACTCATCAAGATATATATGCAATGAACTCACAGTATAGTAGGGAAGCTAGGCAAAGTCCTAACATTGAATGAGGTAAATATAGTCATATGTTTAAAATGAGGTAAGTCGACTTAATTATGGGAATAGTGTATTGACTTAATTATAGGAATAGTGTAACTAGAATGAGGACATAGGACTTAAGTTATATTTCTGAAGATGAAAAAATTTCATTACTACAGGAGATTTGGTAAAGGTAGAGGTATGGGTTGATAGGCAATGAGAATTGGATGCATGAAAGTTGCAGAAATTTTCCATAGACAGTTGTACCCCAGCTCAGAGCCCCAGATGAAGACTGAAGAAAAGATCATTCAAAGTCCTTAACATCAAGGTGAAGATTTCATGACTAGTTTCCACAAAATGAAGAGATATGTTTGAATTATAAGTAGAGATTGACAAGACCAGAAATTAATTCTGGAAAAAAAAATAATTTTCAGTCAGATGCATGATGGATTAAAGAGTCAACCTGGATATGAGTTTTGGAGTGTTTAGAAGACTCAGCCCAGTGATTCAGGGTCAACTTTCTGCCATGCTTAAGATCTCTCATCTTCAACAGTATAGAAAGTCACCTTAAAAAACAAACAAACAAACAAACAAAATACAACTATTCCTTTTCTGCTTTGACAGTCATTGAATCTGGGAAGCAAATTCTATGGGGTCATAACACTTGCCGTGAAGGTGGTACTGAGCCAGGGCAGAGTGCTCATGTAGTTGCTTTGAATGGCGCATGCATTGTATAGAAACAGCAGACTCTTACATTGTTAATCAGGTTTATACAGGGCCCAGTATGATGCCTTACAACTGCAATGCCAATACTCAGAATCTCAATGAGTTTGAGGCCAAGTTTGGTAAACACGAAGAAATGTACATTTGCTTGGTTTACATTGTGATATTCTGTCTTTTAAAAAATTATATTTGAAGAGAAAACCACAGTGATGGTGTTTATATCTTTTGAAGGAATGTGAGTGGGAATTGGCTCTCGTTCTGGGTATAGTTCTGTTTCTTAGACAACGGTTCATGAGCGTGGATTGTGTAGACAACATTGTGTCTTGAGTCAGTAACTGATGGCCTTGTCTTACTGGGAACATTTTAATTTCTGTTCTGTTAGTATGCTTGGATTCTTTTCTCAACTTATCTTCTGTTCCTCTCCGCCCCTTTGTCTTTCTCATTTTCTCTTCTTTCCTCCTGAATCTTCAACCTCTGCTCTGTGACTGCTCACAAGGGTCACCCTGACCTTTTTTTTCTTGGGAAGAGAGATGATGCACTAACTTGGTCATTATTGTTTGGAGTGGATCACTTTTCTCTTTAGCTAAAATACCTCAGAAATCTTAGTGTCTCCCCCAGTGCCTTCCCCACTGCTAGAAAATAGTAAACTACATCCCCCATATTATTATTTTAAGAGAAACTAAAATATAATTTTAAGCATGTCTGTGTTCTAAGTAATGAAGATTGATTCAACTTTTCTGAAAACCTGTGTTTTAAATTAGTGATCTTATCTTTTTTTTTTTTTAATGAAGTACCATAATACTGTAAATGTATGTTCTGACTTTCCGGCTAAAAATACATTTATCATACCCATGAAAGCTAAATAAATATCTATACCTCTTAGGTAATAGGTATGAAAGAGATAATAGTCTTTGGATATTTTTACCTATTTCTTTTTGCAAAGCTAAAATGAGTGAAAGATAGAGAAACACACACACACAGTGAGAGAGAGAAAGAGAGAGAGAGAGACAGAGACAGAGACAGAGACAGACAGAGAGACAGAGAGACAGAGAGAGACAGAGAGAAAAAGATGGACAGAGAGACAGAGAGACAGAGAAAAGCTTTTAGCAGCAGGGAACAGCAATGGGTAGAGATTTGGGAAGTTTCGTGTAGCCCTGCTAAGGCTCTCTGGAACAATGTAGCCAGCATTTTCACTGGCAAACTCCAGTAGAACCATTAGAGTCATTAACTGAATGTATTGTTTTGAGGTTTCTTTGGCTCACTGTTCCCCATTATTTAAGGGAAAAGAATTGCACTTTTGCAGAGAAGCGAGGTTTCACGCCAGTAAACTTGAGCCCTCCTAGATGGCACACGGTAAACTCACAGGCTGGGGAGCTAAGAAACTGGAGACCCTGCGCGCTCTCAGGTGCCAAGTGTAGTGTTGGAACCGAGCAAGATTATTTTCTTCCTTTTTCTTTTTCTGGTTAAAAAGGAATCAGAGCTTTCTCGAAATTCCTTTAATAAATTATATGATTGCCTTTTTATATCTGGCAAGGAAGTTACTTTAGACTCTCTTCTTAGAAGCACAGAGCATTGATTTGAGATACCCAATCTCTTCAGCCTAAAAATAAACCCTGGGTTCTAAGAAAATGTGTGTGTGTGTGTGTGTGTGTGTGTGTGTGTGTGTGTGTGTGTGTGTGTGTGTGTAGGAGAGGCAAATAGAAAATGCCGAATGTAAAATATACTTAACTAATAGATCTTGGAGCTGGAAATGTGATCTTTTTTTTAAAATAAAGAATGAGGGTGAACAGAAGACTCATCCATCCTTCTGTTTACCAGGCCGAGAGTGTGTTCGGGAGAAGGGCCAGGCTACAAAGCTAAGATGAATTCACTGGTCCTTTGTCCTGTATGTTCCTATTTTCTGTTGGTCATTATTGCTTGGGTCCAGATTTCATTCCAAATGCAGATAGAGTTCAAACAGGAGAAGACAGCAAAAGCTAAAGTTGGCACTAAGACTCACCTCGTATAGAAAAACATGTCTTCCAAGCTTCACCTCAGGCTTATTGCCCCTGCCTGTATATCTCCTTAGGCCTTCCACAGTGCAGGGTAGACATTCCAAACTGGATAATCCAGTTTTCTCACTTTATTCTTGCAAAACAGAGAGCTTTTCTTTAGACATAAGACATTTTCCTTGTGCTTTTACGAAAAACAAGGAAATAGTAATACATTCTGCCTCGTGTCCATATTTCCTTGCTTACTTTCCTTCCATGAAATTTAAAAGGATGGCTGATTCTGAGTTCAGAGCAGATTGTGAAAATATGTCCCATTGGATTTTTAGTCGTGTTTGATAAGACTGGAATGAACGATTACTGTTTATGTAGGTTATGTTTTGTTTTGTGCTTAATATACATGACCTCATTTGATCTGTTTGGCAGTTTTAGGAAGTTGGCATTAGGAATGTACTTTATAGGCTTTTATTGTGTTGTATTTATTGGGTGAGAGTGTGTGGGGTGTCTGGTGGGGGGTATGTATTGAGCAAGGCATGTGGAGATTATAGGATAACTGAAGGAGTTGGTTCTTTCCCTCCACTATGTCAGTCCTGAGGATCAAACTCGGGTCACCAGGCTTGGCGGCAGGTGCCACTGAATCAGCTCATTGCCCCCCAACCATGCTTAGTATTAAGATGACTTTATGCTACTTATTATTAGCTATGCTTCTATTTAGGGCTCTTGTGATGGGAATTAGACCCACTTGAGCATAGGTATGAACAGGGTTCGGGAGAGCGAGCTCAATTGCTCTCAGGACCTCCAGAATTGCTTCTTGAATCTGTGATGAAATCAGTATTTCCCCCCACAAATAATACAGACAAAATTGTGAAGCAGAAAAGATTGCCCACCCCTGACTTTCCTTTTCATCCATGAATGCTCCATTTTCCATGGGAAGAACTAAAGTCATCCTTTCTTCTACAGAATGTCTCTGAATATTTTAGAAGACAAAACTTTGTCTTAAAAATAGATATTGCTGGTCATGGTGGCACACGCCTTTAATCACAGAACTCAGGAGGCAGAGGCAGACAGATCTTTGAGTTTGAAGCCAACTTGGTCTACAGAGTGAGTTCCAGACCAGCCAGTACAACATAATGAGAACCTGTTCCAGGGAAAAATAAGCCAGAAGTATGATTGCTATAAGTCTATGCTGTTTGACTTGTTAAATGATAATAATTGCTATGAATAACGGATTGCATATTTAGTTGAGTTAAAGCAACTCTTGAGTCAAGTCGTGCTAGGAGACATCTTTAATTCCAGCATTTGGGAAGCAGAGGTAGGTGAATCTCTGAGTTCAAGGCCATCCTGGGCTACAGATCTAGAGTTAAAAGACATAACACATCTAGTCATGTAAATCATTCTATACGGTATAGGGAGTAAATAATAGAAATAAATATATCAAAGGTTAGTATTCATAATTTCCATGTGTTTAGAATGTGGGTAAACATTTTAAAAGTTCTCTTGTATAGTCTAAATTGTTGAGGATGAGCATGTGGAAGTTTTATAATGGAAAGAGAAAGAGCTATATAGGAAGGACAAGAGAAGACAAATAAAATAACTTAACCAGTATAGTTGTGTTTGGGAGGACAGCTATAAACCATTTGGTGTTTCTAGAGGCAGAGACATGAGTGAGAGACCAGAAGAAATGCCTAGATAGATTGTCCCTGCAGCTTCCCACTAACTAACTGTCTGAGGAAGTGCAAACCATAGGCCAGAAGACAGTAGACTACTGCTATGGATTGGGTAAGGAGTAATCATGTCAGTAGCACTAGAGTGACAGGGATCCAGATGAAATCAATGAATAGGTAACATGAGAGAGCGCCAGTGGTAGGGTCTATATCCATGGTGATCATGAGAATGGAAGGGAAAGGACGGCTCCCATACTGGAAAGAAAATTATGTCAGACATAATGTCAGCTCATGCCTGTAATGGCGGCACTTGGGAGCTGATGTTTTTAATTTTCGACCTCTGAGTTGGAGTCTGTCTCAAATACCAAAACAGAAAAGAAAGAAAAAAATTACCTTTGATTGCTCCCCTAAGCATTGATATCTGGAACCATATACAGCAGCATTGTCTCACCTCTAATATAGAAACAACCATGACTAGAGCACTGCCACTTTTTTTTTTCTTTTTGACAAGAAATACAATCACAAAGCAGTTAAGAGACTTGGTTCATCTTACCCTATGGGGTATTATGTTCCCGCATATAAGAGTGTGAAAGTTGGGTTAGTTAAATTGTGTTAGGACTCACTGAATGATAACGTTACAATGAGAATGACTATTTTCTCTATTATTCTTAGGTATACACCAAATTCGGTGTGTAACATATTTGGCCCATGTCATTCAGGATTAGTATTTGTGGGAGCGATGTATCTAGGTCACAGAGCTCAAAGCAGCAGAACTGGATTGTGAATCTATTTGGCTAAATCTAGATCCATGCTTCAGGACCTCAGTATACAGCATATTTCTGTAATATTTTTTATATGTGGCCAGATAGTAAATACTTAGGATTTATGGGTTTCTGGGCCATTTAAAACATTGTTTCTTGCATTTTTTCTTATGTTCCCCCCTTTTTGTTTTACAACTCTAAAAAATATAAAAATCAATTTTAGTTTATAGGCTATCTGAAAGTTAGTTGCAGGGTGCATTTAGACCATGGTTCTCAGTCTCTTTGTCAACATACACAGACACACACACACACACACACACACACACACACACACACACACACAGTACACTGGTGGTGAAAGGGTATGTGGGGTAGAAATAGAAAAATGGAGACATAGCTTAGCCGTAGGTTTCCAGGGGAAAGGGAAATCCAGCTGGAATGGAATACCCATGGTAAACACAGGGAGACCACAAGAGCATGAGTCACCACAAGGCCATAGTCTGCGCAAGATCGCTCAGCCAGCAAATGATCCTCAGATGCCTTCAAACATTGAAGTCAGGGGCAGTAGAGAGTAAAGGCTTGAGGAGAATAACTGTTCTCCTGGCCCTTTTGGAGAAGGAAATGGAAGAGAATGGCGACAAGGTGTGCCTCTCTGGGCACCTACTTGCAGAGGAGAGGAAAAGAGGAGAGACAAGCCAGGGAGAAGGCACTGGTCAGGCAGGGTGTGGTGGATGCCTCTGTGTGACTGTAGAATCCTCTTTTCCTGGCTGCCAACCACTTACAACTTGCATGTGGGTGGTGACAGTTGTGCCGGTGGCTACCAGCGTCTAGAAAGGCTCTGGAAGAGTAAGAGCTTATAAAGGATAATGCAAAAGGCAAAGAAAACTTGTCCATCTACCAAGCATGACTACTAAATGTCCCCAAGGACTCCATGGACTTAGCAGGGGAGAAAGCAGAGTGAAGACTCTTCTGTCCCTTAAGGGACAGTGACAAATGAATGTCTGTTGTCAAGAACTTCTGGGAAAGTTCTCAGATTCACAGGAGAGTACCAACAAGTTTTGAGTATTATATCTTTGTATTTATACATCTTCTTACAGGCAAAGGGACGTGTGCTCTAGTATCTGAGGAATGGGTATTGTCTTTTCTCATCTTCCCTTTGCACTGTTTCATCAGAGAGAGTCAAATATCGATATCATATGACCCCTTTCTGAATTACAGTCCATGCACATTGCAGTGGGACTATTGTAATCCCTTTTAAGAACTCATTATTAAGAAGTACATAGTCCACAATTAGGCAAGGTGTACTGTGTTTAGGGAAAGGTAACTAGAGTCACCCATTCAGTGTGATAAGGGCTGGAGGGACACAGTGTACTAAGTGGCTTCTAAGGACTGTGGCCAAATGTAGAATGCAGAAGTTGGAGCTAAATGGCATAGAAACCTTCCTGGAAAGAGGTGCTACACTAATTTAAACATTTGTTTGTTTGTTTGTTTGTTTAGTGTGTGTGTGTGTGTGTGTGTGTGTGTGTGTGTGTGTGTGTGTGTGTGTGTGTGTTGGATGTGAATTTGCCATAGAGCTCATAACACCAAAGGACAACTTTTGCGAGTTGGTTCTCTCTCTCATGTAGGGTCTCAGGTCATCGGGGTTGGCAGCAAGGATCTTATCTGCTGCCATCCACCCCGCCATTCTCACACTAACTTTTGACAAATGAAAAGTTAGAAAAAAACTCTCCAAACTCCAGCCACCTAGGCATAGGAAAGACGCATCTGATTTTGTTGAATCAGGAGTGAACAAAGTATAGGTATCAGGCTATCTGTCATACAGGACATAGAAGGAATAATGACCAGGGATGAAATGAAAGTAGTGTGGGGCCAGATACTTCAAGGCCCTGACATTTTAAGTCATTTGATTTTATCCCAAACACTATTGGAGATGCTTTAAGAAAAAATAGACTTAATTATATTTCCATGAGAGAAATAGGAGTGAATGGGAAAAAAACTGGGAAAAAAAACTGGAAATTGGTGAGCAAGAAAACCATAGAATCAGGTATGATGATTTGAAGTAGTAGACTACTGGGTGACTGGTAGCAGCAATTCTACATTTGTTCTGCATTTGTTAATAGGTTTGGTGATTGGCTGTGGAACTTCAAGGGAGGAAAGAGTTTAGGACCATTCTTTTTGAGGTTTAGACATGATACACAGTAAAAGTGGGCAGGCTCTCTTCACAGGAGTAGTTGAGGTGACACAGGTCTTTATGAAAGTAATTATTTTCATCGTGGCCTACTAGAGATTTCAGACCATTATGGTGAATAAGGTTTAGCAGCAAGAACAGCTCTGCCCATGCCTCCAGGAGCACAAGGCTGTGGCTACTCCCATGGTCTAGGAAGCAGACAGAGATCAAGGTAAAACCAAAGGCTGGCATAACCTTCAAAGGCCCTTAGTAACCTACTTTTACCAGCCAGACCCATCTACAGATTCCAGAGTTCCACAACCTGGGGGCTTAGTACTCAACACATGAGCCCCCTGGGGATCTTTCAAATGTAAATAGCAGGTCTCAGTGTTGTTGAGTGCCTCACTGTGGTACAGCAAGTAATGACGTGAGTTCTCAGCTACTTTCAAGAAGTTATGAATAGAAATGTTCACAAATCTCTTCTGATCTTAGCCAGTTAGTCCTCCTGTATCCCCTGCAGGATATTGTCTCTACTTTGATTTGTTTTAAAACTGAGATCTCTATGCCTTGAACTTCAGTCACCATTCCCAGACAATCCCTCACCCGCTCCATGATGGGTATAGCATAAACCAGAGGAACAATACCATCAGCTCTCAAAACCATCTCCGTTCTCCTTCTCTTCTCCCTCCTCCTCTAGTACATGGGCATGACACGTGTTCTTCTGTGTCCAACATGTGGAGCCTGAGTCAGGGTTTTGGGCTCATATGATTTACTAAAGGGTTCTTTTTTTTTACCACATAGCAGTGAAGGGAACAGGAGAAGTCATGGCAGAGGGCCCAAACAAGGATGCAATTTCACTTGGGGTCTAACCTTGCCAGTCTCAGGGAGCTCAGAAGCAAGAATTACACTATGGATTTAGCTTAAGTTTAGGGCAAAGGCATTGGCTTTTTGTACCCTTCTGTTAAATGAGTCATTGTCTACACGCTGCTTCTGGGAGGGGGCAAATGTCTCCTGTGATCCAGTTGCTACTTGGCTTAGGGATTTTCCCAAAGAAAGTCAGCTGTTAGCAATTGGCACTCAGAGCAGCTAGGGATAAGGGCCTCTGGGTGTGTTGTGTGCCAACATCCCCCATCTGGGTAAGGTGGTCTCACCTGTTGGCCTCTGTGTCACATCTTCTCGGTCATCTCTGTTCTTTTGCCATTCTTAATCCTCAGGCTCTCTGGCTTCTTTCTCTCTAAGAATGTCGTAATGCCTAAGTCTATGATAGTAATTTTCCATTCTCCACTCCGGGTTTATCTGTGCCTCTCCTACTCAGTATCTTTTCCTTCATGATCAGGATTCCTGTCTGTGCCAGCCACTTCCTACAGCATGCCCCCCACTCCCTCCCCAGCACTGTTCTCTAACCAACCACAGTCTGCTTTTTGTCTCGACTGTTGTATTGAAATGAGTTTTGTCAAAGTTACTGACCTTCTCCTTGTTTCTACTCCTGATAGACACATTTCTGTTCTTCTTTTATTTCAACTGCCAGGAACATTTGGAATGGTCTTTTCCCTCTTTGCTGAAGAAGCCAGCACCGCTGGATATCTTCCTGCCTCTTTTTCGCTCAGCCTCAGGCCTCCCTGCCAACTCCATTCCTTCTCCTTACTCTTGAAAATTCACTGGTCTACAGCAATTACCCCGTGTCTTCTCTACTCGTTCTGTATGTCTTTCTTCCAGCCAGACTGGGAACTTTTAAGTTTTTGAAAAGATTTCTCCCTCTGTATCCCATAATGTATAATTCAAAGCTAAACATGATTTTCTTTAAGCAAAGAAAAATTAACACTGCTTCTATATAGAGTATCAGATGGAATGATTCAGAGAATGTTTTTGAAATTGATTTCTCTCTCCTCTCTCTCTATCTCAGTGGCTCCTATTTCCCTACCCATGTGCTATACTGAGTATCTATCCACTAGGCAGGCAATCATGGCTCGATCATTCATTTCAGGCCTTTCTTTGTAATTTGGTTTTTAGTGTTCTCTAATGTCATGGATGTTTTGGACCCTTTATCTACTTCACTAATACAGATTTTTAATTTGATATCACAGGGTCTGCAAACTGTCACTAAATTTGGAGCTTCAAATGTGACAGATTTATTCAAATATACACTTGGAAAGCACTTTTAAAAAAAATACATAAGTCTCGCCCTGTAGTTGGGCTGGCTGTGAGCTTGGGTGTTCCTGACATAGCCTCCCAAGCACTGGCATGTGGCGCCACCACTCAACTCAAGGGATCATTCTGAATCTCCCTTTCTCATCCTACCCCATCTAATCAGTCGCCAGTTTCTCTTGGTTCTGCTGAGGAATACACCTCAAGGCCAACCACAACCTTTTAGCTATCTACTTTGCTTTGTGGTTTGCATTTTTTACTTCCTTCTCCACATTTTTCTCAAGGGTTGTCTCTCCCAAAGGCAACTTCAATCCTGTCCCTACTTCTTACAAAAGGAAACCAACACCTGAATATGATGAGCGAGACCTCCAGGACATGAGTGCTGTTGGTCATCCCAGCACCAGTCTTTCCAGTTCTCCGCAACTCTTATCATTGGATCCTTTTTAGTCCCCAGGTTTTCATACAATGGCCACCTCTTCTTTCTTTGGCCTTCCCTAGTCAGAGACACCCCTTTTCATTGACTAGGTCTCCATGTAGATGTAAATTCTGGGAAGACATTGCTAACTTCCCAAATCCTCGTCAGGTGACCCTGTTCTTGGCATCCTACAGCACTGGTTATTTTCCTACCCAAGTCCCTGCTGAGCTCTGTTCCTTGGTGGCTTTGCTATTAGGGTCCAAGTTCAATGAAGGTAGATATGATGGCCAATCTTGTTCAGTAGTGAATTCTGCTGGTGAGCATAAGGCATACTACTTAGTAATTGTTCTTTAAATTCCTTCTGAATTAATAAGTGTGACCTAATTTCTAAACTTAATGGGTAAATAACTTCTGATTATTGATTTTCTTATGGAGCACATTTGTTTCTTGTTTCAATAAAATTTGAAGCTGAAAGTTTAATCACACTCACACACACACACACACACATACATACATATATATATATTTTTTTTTTCCACAAAGGACTGAGCTTTGAGGAAATATTATGTGTCTATATGTAAGGGTATGTGTGATATATTTATTAAAGAATGCTTTGTTAGAAAACAGGATTTGAATAAACAGTTTTAAGATGTTCTACATGGAAGAAAGAACCTCAGGAGGAGAAAGAACTAACCCAGGGAATGACTAAAGAGCCAAGTGACTGAATGGGTTTCTGTCATTATCTGGAATGCATTGTGTCCACTCCAGTTACACACAAGGACAGTTCCTCCTGGGAAAAGCTTCCTATTTTTAAACTCAGCATAAGTCCTGTGGAATTACACTGCCCAGACCCAAAGAGGTTAGCACAGTGCTTTTGCCTTTAGTCACCACAGAGACAGTTGTCAAAGACAGGGTGGGAGGTGTCTTTGCATGGACTTATTGCATATACTTACTTATTTCTTGCTGTCTACCAGAAGGATCAGGTCCTACTTGATCCATTGAAGTCCCAAGCATTTTGAAATGTACCTGGCCCTATGATTCTGAGGATATTTCACAGCTGGACAATATCTGTGAACTGGAGTGGGGGTAGGGATGGAACTGTCTGCTTTATTTTCCATTTTGAGATCGTTTGTACTATTAATGTTGTCAACTAGTACTGACAAACCATTGACTATTCCTGAAAAGAAATTTCTAAAGTGTTTCATTGAGAAAAGCATGATGCCTGTCCTCTGAGAGCTCTGTCCAGGTAAAAAAAGAAAGAATTCACACACATATTACACATACACACAGTGGTATATATGCATACATGCACACTCACACGCACATATGAACACAGACACATCCCCACATCACACATGCACAAACATACAATAGCTTATTTATTTTTATTATCTCATGATATTTGGTTTGGAGAAACATTGTTTTGGAAAACTGTCCAAACTTAAAAAAATAAAATACATAAATGTGTAAAGCATATACTTCAAATCCTATTATCTGTTTCAGTTCCTTCCAGAAATCCATTGTCTACCTTAGAATTTATATGTAATATGTACTTTTATTTAAATGTGATAACTTTGTACAAATAATTTCGTGTTGATAATATTAGTCTGTTTGTGCTGTTATAACAAAATGCCAAGGACTGGGTAATTTATGAAAAGACTATAGAGAAAACTATTTTTCCCAATTCTGGCACCTAAGAAGTCCACTCCCAAATCATAACATCATATTTATTATTGAGTGAGGACTATTCTCAGCTTCTAAGATGCCACACAGTGGTTGTGTTCTCTGGGGGAAGGAAACTGTTCCCTCAGAGAATTGCTTTCTTGGCAACATATGGGAGAATCTTCTTATATGGGAATCATTTTCCTCCCATATAAGAAAACTTATATAATAAGAATATAAAAACATTTCTCAAAACCGATGTTTTCTGTTGTAATAATTATTTAATTTCAACCAGGGGTTGCTACCTGTCTTTCGATCATTCAGTTCCCAGAAAAAAGACATAAACCCATTATTATTTATAATAAGCCTTCGATGTACCAGAGTTGGGCAGATAGCTACCCTTCAGGCTATTAGAATCTACTTCCCCATCAATAACCCCAAATTATAACTTGCCATGTTTGTGTTCTATCTGAGTAGCTCTTAACTCCAATTGGCCAGCCCTCATGGCCATGTTTTCATGACTCACCTACCTTATGGTGTCTTCTCCTCTCTCCACATCTTCTTTCTCTGACTTTATGGTCCCTGCCTCAGACCCTCAGCCTGGGAACCCAAACTTTGCCTATCTCTCTTCTGCCAGTTATAGGCTATAGGTATCTTTATTCACCAATCAGGGTTAACTTGGGGGCAAGGTTGTATAGTTTTTACTTGCGTCTAAGTGAGAATTTCCCTATCCCTGGCAGTAACCAGGGCCGATGTTTAGCATAACAATATATAGAAACAGAACAAACCTCAACAATTTTCTTTACTGATGAGTAACACTTAAGCCTTTCCTTTTCTGCCTACTAGAAACTGTAATATTTTGCAGTCTTCCACTCTATCAGCTACAAAGGGTAGTACTGATTGAACAGGCATTAAAGCTGGTCTTTTGGATCTTAGGGAATAAATTTTAATGAATCTGGAAAGTAATAAATTAAAATGTAGATTTTGTACTACTTTTTGAGCTAGCTAGAACTTTTTAGTTTCTGTTAGCCATGTGACCATGGCACCTGAATACATCTCCTCTGACTTTTCTACCTTGAGAGCCAATTAGCTGGACTATTGTGTCTGAATTAGTCACGATTACAGAAACCATTGTCGGTATTTCAGCAGCAATAACAGTAGCAGCAACAAGACATTAAGTATATAAATTGAGTCTCTTGGGACATTATTGAGAAGCACGGGGTGCTGGACTTAAGGTTGGGCATTGGGAATATCAGTGCTTTGGGGAATCACTGTGCTTTGGTCTACTGTGTACAAAGCCACTGCTCATGACATAAAAGGAGGGAGGACATTCTGGACATCTGTTTTAGCAACTTGTTCCAGGGACACACTCTTCAGCTACTGCCAACAACTCAGGAATCCACTCATGACATCACCAAGTCATGCTATATCTGTTAGATCAATTCAGTAAAGAGTGTTTGTCTTAAAGCTTGCATCTCAGGTGACCCAGGTAGAAGATGCCAGAATGCTATTGTCCTGAGGCAGAGAAAGTAAAAAGAGGCAAAGCAAGGTCTTCTTCTCTTGCTTCTTTTTCAGCTCTAACAACAAGAAGGCTGATTGATAGAACCTACTCCACTTGGCATCCCTACATGAAAGGACAGTAGAAAAGCACAAATTGTGTCACTTACGTTCTATAGATCAGTAGGACGCACTGGGAGATTAAGACCAGCACAGCTGATTCATAACATGTACCACCTCCTAATATTTTCTACAATGTCCCATCCCCCAAGCAGTTTACTTCATCCTTCGTTCCTTAATGTAACTGTCTGAGCCTATGTAGTATGGTTCCTGTTACTGTGCATTTTAGTGATTTGTTTACACCATTGCTCTTATCTGTAAAGTGAAATGATTATGCCAATCTTGCAAGGTTATTGTGGGCTTTACAAGAGAAAATATGTAGGGAGCATCTTGCGCACAGTCAAGATTGAATTCATTGTTATTATTGTTATTGATAGAAGCAAACAATGCCAGATTAGTGGATTATTGAATATACTTTAGTGATTATTCATGTTGGTTACAAAGCATACTTCTAAGAGTTCAGGATTTTTGCTTCCTCTCTCTCTCTCTCCTTATGTGTATATATGTGTATGAAAAATATAAAATTTAAAATCTATCACTCTACATTTCTTTGTGTTTATACTAGTTACTGGCTTTAATTGTTATCTTATTTTTTACAGTTTTATGAGATATTTCTTTCCAAAGTCTACATTGATTCTTATAAAATTTAGTTCAGAAGTTTCCTTGTAACACTTGGCTTTTTTTTTTCTCTTGGTATTTTAATCTCCTCTCTGGCTTTGGATGACCTAAGATTAAATTGATTTTTGAGATTTACCCTTCCATTTGTAAGGAGCTATTTTCTCCTTGAGAGTTCTAGGCTCTGAAGTCATTTCTCCTCTTTGGAAATGTATTGTACTAAAAATCACATCTATTGTTACAAGCCTTGGCTATTTTAATACGGTCAGTTTCTTCCATTACAGTAATGTAACCATCCCATGTTACTAGGTAGTTCTGTTTATTTAGGGAGAAAAACAGACAATCAAGTTATACCATTTTATTGTTTATTAGAATTTTAAATTATTCTTTATTATTTCTTTGAGAATTTCATAGATGCATGTGGTGTAGTTTGATCATATATTTACCTCGCATTCTTTCCTCCAACTTCTCCTAGTTCACCTAACTTTATGTTTTTTTCCCTTTTAATATACTCAGTCAAATTCTTGCTATCTGTGAAAGACATTGGTGTGGGGGCACTCACTGGAGCATGGAGACCTACCAGGGAATACATTTCAAAAGAAACCTGAATCTCTCTCTCTGTCTCTCTCTATCTCTGTCTATATCTCTCTGTGTCTCTGCCTCTCTGAGTCTCTTTGTGTGTGTGTGTCTGTCTGTCTGTCTCTCTCTCTCTCTCTCTCTCTCTCTCTCTCTCTCTCTCTCTCTCCTCTCCTAGCAGCCATCAGCTGGCACTAAATGGTTTCTCAATAGGGCTGTGGCCTCAGGACCCTTCTTTCTTTCATCCTGGACTATTAACTAGCTTGACTCTAGCACTGTGAGGTCATGGTTGCATTGCTCCTGTCAAAAGACACTCTTTTATCCTGGTCCTTCCTGATCTCTGACTCTTACAATACTTCTGTTTACTTCTCTTCGTTGTTTCATGGCTTTTGACTATAGAGTATAGCATCTTTACAATAGGTTTACTATGGCAACGGTGGTAATGACCTGTAGTACTTTGAGGGTCTCTGAAACACTGTGGCTAACAGCTGGATGGGAGGTATGTCATATTTGGTGCTGAGATTTTTTTTGGCATCAATGACTTCTGGGAGGAGCATATTACTGTGTAGGTGTGACTGACTAGTCAGGAATCTACATGTCTCTGTCTACTGATAAAACATACATGCTATTATACCAGCTTTATCTTACATGGGTTCTGGAGGTTGAACTTGGGTCCCAGTGATTCTGAGGCAAGCAGTTAATGATTGAGCAACCTCCCAGACCTCAATATTGTTTTAATTTTTCTTTCTCTGCTGTATAAGTATGTTGAGTAGTTTTAGGTTTCCTGACTATTTTGTTTTATCCTTTGAGAGCTGCTTGTTCAGTATGCTAGAGCAGACTACAATCTGAGGTCACCAGCAAGTATGAGAATTCAGATTGTCCTTGATGTCACTTACATGTACACACATATAGATTATCTCTAGAGGTCACTAGCACATGCACAGGAACAGACTGTCCCTAAGTGGTTCCTGGTGTATACTTAGAGATCAGTGAGGTCCTTCACATGGGCACAGCAACAGATTGTCCCTATGATGTCACTCCCGTGTTCATAGTCATAGACTGTCTTTGTGAAGTTACTTACATGTGTATAGGTATATGCAATGTCTTATTAGTGTGTAGGTAAAGACTGATGTTTCTATGCATAAAACTTGTATGTATAAAACTGAAGACTTCATAGTCACTCACATGTGCATTTACACACACAGACTATCTTTATGTAGTCACTAATGTATACACAAGTTCTGATTATCTCTAATGTCATTTAACTATGTACAAAAAAATTAGCTGGTCTCTGTGTGCTCCTTTCTATGTTTGCAAGTTCAGAGTGTCTCCATGAGGTCAATCAGGTGTGCACAAGTGTAGCTATATCTGTGTGATTACTTGTGTAGGTATAGGGCAAAATCGTATGGCAGTCTCTCATGAATGCTCCAGACCAGAATGTCCCCATGAAACGTTGTTTTAGGTATTTTTCTCATTGACCAGACATGCAGCAAGAAGCAATTTAACAAGTGAGCTTACTTTTATTCACAGTTAGTATGGGAAGGCATAGTAATGAGAGCGGGGGCCTGCCGGTCATAATGTCTCAGTAATGTGGGAGCAGCAAGGGAGCAGGAAGTGGGGCTGAGCTATAAAACTTGAATTTCTGTCCCCAGAGATCCAACCCTGATAAGACTGTAACTCCTAGATGTTCTACAATTTTTCCATATCAGTGCCAGCAGCTGGAGACCAAGTCCTCAAACACGTGAACTTACAGGAACATTGCACATCTAAACCACATCATTTGTCCATATATGCACGGATGTCTCCATTTGGCCACTTGTAGTGGGTGTGAAAATTCAGACCCTCTCCCCGAGGCAACCTTGCATGTATGAGCTGGAACAGACTATCTCCATCATCAGCCACACGTGCACAGCTACCCGTGTGGTCACTTGTACATGTGGGTTTATATTGTTCTCCAAGGAGAGCAGAAATGTGTTGCTTTTTGGTTGGTTTTCACTACAACCGCAGGGTATGGTGCATGGGCTGAGGAATGAACATTACAAGATAAGTGACTTTTACCTCTACGTACTGGAAAAGGATGTTAGTCGCTCTCCTGATGTGTTTAAGCATTTGCTCCCTCTTCTGGGAGCTTGTGAGTCACTTGGGTCTGTGGGTCAAATGTTTCTACCATGTGGTTCTAACTCAATAGACTTTTCCACTTCTAATTAGAGGTGCTCTTCTTAGACACAGAGGACAGTTTCCTGATTCTTGCTCTGTTTTCTTTGACTGGGGCCTGCAGGGAAGAATCTTAGCCTCCAGAGCTGCCTACAAGCTGGCTGGGTAGTGATTTTGTTTTGCTTTGCCTTTTGTTTTTGTTTCTTTGTTTGCTTGTGGATGCAAGTCTTCCCAGGGGTCCGTCTGATGTTGGTTGTGATTTGTTTTTGAGAATGTTTTGGTGTTTTGCTTTTTAGTGTGTGTGTGTGTGTGTGTGTGTGTGTGTGTGTGTGTGTGTGTGTGTGTGTGTGTGTGGTCTCTGCCTGTCCCTATATACCAGCACATGACAGCCACCCCCCCACCTATGCTCTCCCTTCTGTGAACTGTCTGATATGAGGTATAAGAAAATGCATTGTGATCAAGTATCAAGGGAATGGCGTACTTAAAGCAAAACAAGTAGCTAAAAAATACAAAATGCAAAACAAGTAGCTAAAAAATACAAAATGCAACTCAGGGTTCCACTACAACAGTGGCTGGGTTTGTTGTCCATGTTGTGGTGAGAAAACGAAGTTGTCATTGACAACATTAATAAAAGCAATTCAGATAATGTGAAATAAATGAGAGCCAGGTTATAATTGGATTAGGGGTGCCTGGGTGAATGGAAGATGAATAAATACTTTTCTTAGGGAATTTGAATTGGAAAAGAAGAAGGAAAAAGAAAGGGTGTTAGTTATAGTTTACTCAGAAAACCTCATCCCGTGTGACCAAATAGATGAACAGAAATAAGAAGGAAATAAGTTTAAGTGTGGGTGTGGGTGCATGTGGGTCTGATGGAATTCACGATGAGTGGCCTCCCTTCTATTATCGAAGAACGCGGCATGCTCAGCTACTAAGAATCCAGAGTAAAAGATTCAGTATGTTGAGACAAAGTGGAATATTGAAGATTATAAATAATCCTGGAGAGGGGATGTTTATAAACAAATGAAATTATCAAGTGAATAATCTATATGAGAACAGCATTTCTTTTTTTTTTCAAAAGTTAGTCTAAGAGAAGGGGGTAATGAGAATGATAGACGAAGGGAGTGCATGCCTGGAGGCATGACAAATGGAAGAGAGCTACCTTGTTCTTAGTGGGTACAGCACATAAATGCTGACATTTCTAACATGGAGAGGAGTTGGGATGAAGAAGACTGAGATGCGGGCATCCTTTGTGACTGTGGAGTAGCAGGAGATGCGGTCGTGAGCAAAGAGAGAATAGAGTGGTTGACATGATGGGCACCTAAGAACAGGAGGAACTTAACAGGAGAGAAACCCCTGGCAATTGTGGTAGTTTGCTAGGAAAATGCTAAAATAGATACTTTGGGGGCCTCTATATCCCAGGAGGAGGTTGGATGGTAGAAATGTTTACACTCATCTACATCCCCAAATTACAGATTTTGACAAGTTCTCCCTCAAGAGAATATGGTGAGAGTCCTTGAGGACATTTGGGTTTTATTCTGAGATGGGATTATTTAACTTTGTACAGTGCCCCTCCTCCAGAGAGATTCACAGTGACTATGGGAAGAGAGGCTGTGGTTCCAGGGTGAACAGTTTTCTGCCATATCTTCACCTCTTGCTTCTCAATATGCCAGTTTCTGATGCTGTTGCTGACCAGCCTCAAACTTGAGATTCTCTTACTTTTACATCTCAAGTGCTGGGATTACTGGTGTGTACTATCTCATATGCAAAATATCTTTATGTAGAGGTTGGAGAATGTAAGTAAAAGTGGATCCAGGCAGAAACTGAACAAGTAAATGTAGCTTATTCTTTTTAATACATAGTTCAGATTGGTTCATGAACCTTGTGTATTTTCTCACAATTGTGTTTATCATTTCACTGTCTTTCAAATAATAAATCCATTTATCTCTTTCTAAAAATAGTTTACTTTTTAAATTAAAATGTAATTGTATAACTTTTCCTTTCCTTCCTTCCTAAATGTCCCATGAATCCCCCTTTCTCTTTCTCAAATTCATGTCCTCTTTTTCTTTAATTAATTATATGTATGTGATATATCATATACATAATATATGTAATATATTCTTACATATATAAATAAAGTTTCCTCAGTCTATATAATATTACTTGTAAGTATATGATTTCAGGGCCAATCATTTGTTATTAGGAACCAGTGGGAGGTGGGAGGGATCTTCCCTGAGAAAGATTGTTTCTCCTGTTTTCAGCATTCTTTAGTTGCCTATATTCTATTCTCTGGTCTTAGAGCCCTGTGAGGTTTCCTCCTTCCATGTTCCATGCCTATCGGTATCATCCTTATTTATTTTTTTATTGGGGCAGCCATGTAGATGGAACTTTGTGTGTGTTGCTTCTCTTGACATTTCTAGAAGGCAAAATCTCACGACACATTTCCTGTTCCTCTGGAACTTACAATCTTTTAGCCTCCTCTTCTGCTCTGATCCCCAAGCCTTAAGTGCAGGAGTTGTGGGCTGGGTACAACATGATCACTTTTTCTCTCTATTTTAGTTGTTTGTGGTTTTCTGTAATGGTCTCCATCTGTTGCAAAAAGAAGATTCTTTGATGGGAGGTGAGACCTATATTTATCTGTGGGTGTAAGGATAAATATTTAAAATGTAGTTAGGAATTGTGCTGGTTTAGTAAAATGTTGGTTGTAGGTTTTCCTCCAAGATTCATGCCTCCACTAGCCCCAAGACATGATTTTTCTCTTGTTGAGTGAGCCTTAAGTTTAGTTAGAGAGCTGTTGGTTATCACCAAGGTTTTCATGCCACTATTGTACCCTTAGGGATATCTTGATGTGCTGGTCCTTGCTGTTCATAAGTATATATAACTGCTCTTTGTTTCCTTCATTTGAAGTTTGCTTGGCACCATTTAGTACTGGGAAAAGTAGTCCCCAAGAAGGAAACTTTCAGGTCAGATCCAGCTTGGATCTTCTTGGGTCCTGTGTTTGAAGTACATGGTGTTTTACATTCAACCTTTGAGAGGTAACCAAAGGCAACAGCCATACCCTAAAATGTTTTTGAAGTCTCTTGGACCACCCTGACCACCAACTTCATTTACCTTTTAATAAATCATTTCTCTAGTAAGAAGTTCAACTTTGAATTTAGGAACTACATTGACTGATACATTCTCAAATCTGAGCCAAGCCCTGGGTACATTGGTTAGTCCAGGAGCTAAGACATTTATCTTCAATAGCTCTGAGTAATGTTTGAAATGCCATACATGTTACAGAAGACAAGCTTCCATACATATGAAGCAGCCACACTGACTTCTACACGTTAACACTTCTTGCTTTAGACAAAGGTATGGACAAGTCTTTTCCAGAAAAATAAGTGCTCCCCTTATCAATTCAATTAAGGCTGTTTACAAGCATATCTACATTTTTACAATTTATTCTCCCCAAGACTTATAGACCTGTATCTATATTTCAGTGGAGAATAGAAATCTGAGCAGCCACACCCAGTTTGCCACTAGCATAGAACCAACATGCTCATCTGGAAGAGTAATTAATTTCTGGCTGTGCAAAGAGGTGGGCAAGGAAGAAAGCAAGATGAGTACAGCCTGCCCCAACTGTTGCTGCTGCTGGAGGAGGAGGAAGAGGTCTTTGGAGGATGTTCAGGAGAAAGGAACAGAAATACTTGGTTGAGAGAGGACAGATGGGTGGTGGCCAAGACTGGCAAATGGAACAGAGAAGCCAGTAACACACAGATAGCCCAAAGTAATCATGCCAGGAACAGGGGAATTTAGGCAAAGTGAGTAAGTAAAAATGAAAGCGAATTTTTAAAGCACCATGTCCCAGTTTTAACTGGAAACCTGTAAGAAGGACAGAGACAGAGTTGACCCTGCATCCTGGGTACTGTGTTCTTTTCAAAGGGTGACTTTAATCTGATCCAATTCCACTCCTTCTCTAACTACTTCTCTTCTTCTACACTCCCATTTATTGAAACATTTCCACATGAAAGATTTTCATTATGTCACCATCACCCCAACCATCAGTAAGAACTTAATGCCATTATTTTAATAAACAAGAAAAGTAAAGAGAATGTGAGTAAGTGCAGAGAAACCAGGCAAGAGCCCAAAACATCGTGTCTCCAGGAAAGCAGCTGAAGGAACAGCCCTCTGATCAATCCAACAGCACCTCATGGAGCTTGGATGATTGCTTGTGGCTGAGAACTATGTTTCCAATATATTACAAATAAAATAAATAAAACTACCGTTTAAAAACTCCTTTCTCCAAAGCATCTTAAGATCTACAGCATGACCTTTTTTATTTCTTTGCTTGGCTTCCTCATTTTAGTTCTGTTCCAAAAAACACAAAAATTATCCCTTCTGGGATTTCCATTTCCTGGGTTCAGAATGCCAGCACTTTCTATGCATGGGTTAAATAAATGACACAGACAGCATGGTTGGGAAGCAGTGCAAGACAAAGAAGAGGGCTCATGCTGTCCTAATGAGAATTGGGAGTGTTCAGTGCCTATGGCTTGTATAATAGAATAACAGTCATGAAACATAATTCTAAAGGAAATTCAAAACCTATGTCTGCCTAGCTTTAACTGTGAAAAGCTGGCTTTAGCTTTTCCTCTGTTGAGGATGGCACAACATGACCACTGTTGGAAACATTTAGCAAGTTTAAGAACTACTGAATCCTGGTTTAGTTGCTTCTTCTGAAATTGCATAAACACTCATAACACACTCATTCTGCATAAGGTTACTTGTATATAAGTTTTCAAATGTGAACATTGGTATTGGATTGGTGAAGACTATTTCTCCTGCTATTGGCCTTCCTAAGTTACTTGTTGTTCTTTATATATGGTTGAGGCCCTGTGAGCTTCTGCCCATCCCTACCCCTGACCCTCAACCCATGTCCATGTTGATATGTCTATTGGTCCATCCTTGTCAGGCCATGGTCATGTTTAGGCAGCAATATTGGCAAGACTTTCTGTGTGTAGCTTCTCCGACATTTCTACAAGACACAATGTTATGACAAACTCCTTTTTCCTCTGATTCTTATGGTCTTTCCATCTCTCTCTTCTGTAATGTCCCCTGAACCATAGATGCATGAGTTGTGATATAAATGTATACGTTGGAGCCACCACACCCCATGTGTGATCAGTTGTGGTTTTCTATGATGGCTTCCATTTGCTGTAAAGAGCTTCTTTCATAGGGGGCGGTAGAGTACTTTAAGAAAGCTTGATGATTTAGACAGTGACAGGAGTAGATTCTTTTCTAAGGTCCACGAATGTATTAGCCTTAGGAGCCTAACTTTCTAACACCAGGCATGAGTTTGCTCTGTGATCCCAATTACACAGCTGTTGGTTACCACTGATGTTTAAAGGCCACTTCTTGCACCCTTATCAATATGTTGACATGCTGGAAATTGCTATGGTTCATGGGTGTTGCAGCTTGGCAGGACTGCTTAATTGATTCACTCCTTTGATAGCTAGCACACTATTTTCTGGAACCATGGGAGCTAGAACACAGGAAAGAGGCTTTCGGGACAGATCCAAAATTGAATCTTCTGAGTTATGTGTCCTAAGTGTATGATTCATTCAGCAATAGGGGCCCACCCTGAGCCCCTAATAGGCAATTGAACACTCCACCAATAATCTATAATGTTTGGTAGCCCTGTATTAATAGGCCTTGAATTCTATAAGTACATATATAAAATTGTTTAGTGATTTTAAGGCACTGTCTTAGTTAGGTTTTCTATTGCTGATTTGATACTTTATATAGATGAAATGCCATGGCCAAAAAACACCTTAGGAGGAAAGGATTCCTTTTACTTACATTTCCATATCACAGTTCATAATCAAATGCAGTCAGGGCAGGAACTCAAAGCAGGAATATGGAGGTAGGAGCTGATACAGAGGTCATGGATGAGTGTTGCTTACTGGCTTGTTCCTCATGGCATGCTCAGCCCACTTTCTTATAGAACCCAGAATCCCCAGCATAGGGGCTGTACCACCCACAGTGGGCTGAACCCTTTCATATCCATCAGTAACTAAGAAAATGCTCTGCAGTGATTCCCTACAGCTTGATCTTAAGGAAACATTTTCCCAGTTGAGGTTCCATCTTCTCAGAAGACGATAGCTTTTATCAAGTTGACAGCATAAAACTAGCCAGAACAGATATAAATTAGATAATACATCATTGTCATAAGGAGATAGAAGTAGAGAGGAAGACTGTCTATAGATTTGGGATACAAAAAGTAAATTAATACACAGTGTCAGTATCATTTGCAGGAGATTTATGTTTTATATTCCCAAAACTCTTCTAACATTCACATCTTATTACTTGTTTTCTAGCCACTATTGCTCCCTTTTCTTTAAAAAAAAATAATGGTTGCTATAGATGTATGATGAAACAGATACGTAATTAAACTTCCTGCATTCATAAGGACCATGCAGTATGAGAGACTGAGAGGCTGATGGCTTTCTTCACCATCCAGGGGATAATCCTCAGGGCAAAGAATTCATCAACATCAATGGGTTGATCTTCAAGAAATAGTTCCAGTGAACATCAAGAAATGAGAGTGATGACAACATGGTGACTTCCTGCAGATATTGTGGCATTTCAAAGCAGAAGGATTTTACTTAATGGGATAAATATCTCAAATGTACACTGGTGTCTTTTCCTAGACCTCATGTCAGACATGCCTCTCCGTCTACCCTTCCAAAAGGCATTGGTGACTGGAAATACCATGATAGTAATCACATCTGGCCCTGCTCTTCTCCGCTCTATGGTGTGACATTCTGTCTTTGTGCTTGCTCCCCAGGGCATACATGAGTGTGAAGGAGCTAAAGGAGGCCTTGCAGCTCAACAGTACTCACTTCCTCAATGTCTACTTCGCCAGCTCAGTTCGGGAAGACCTTGCAGGTTCTGCCACATGGCCCTGGGACAAGGATGCTCTCAGTCACCTGGGTAGGTGATGTGAAGAACAGTGGTAGATAAGAGACAGGGCATCGCAGGAGAGTTTGTGAAAGTAAGTTAAGGCAAAAAGGAAAGGTAAGAAATACGAAGTCAGTGAACTAACAGCTTTAGGTTGAGAATGACTGTTGGGTAAGTCAATAAAAACGTTTCAAAGTGAAAACTAAGAGGCAGGAGTTCAAACACTCAGAATGTTGTGAACTGTTTCTGTAGTCTAGAGATAGACCATTCTGGTGGTTTAGGCCTTTAATCCTAGTGACAAAGGAAGTTGGTATTAAAATATCATATTGCAAGGCCTGCCTGGGCTGTAGAGTACATTCAGGGACAGCCTGGGCTACTTACTGTGTAGCGGTTTGGTGATTGTATTATCAAATGAAAAGTCAAAAGGAACATTACATTGTATTCATAAATGTTCAGTAACTATGGCTGACTGCACTGAGTCTGGATACAAATGGACTTATCAACAGGCAGACAAGTATAGGAGAAAGAGGTAGGGGACCCTATAGTCCACTGTTAGATAGTTTCAAGAAAAGGAGAGGTATTGTCCTCAGTTGTATACAAACTGGTGGCACAAACAGGCTCCAATGAATAGTCACAACTCATTGCTCACATACATATCCATGGTTACAATAAATGGATCATGAAATAGTCATGAATCTGGAAAAGGAACAGGTAGTTGGTTGTGCCAATAGGGATATGAGAGATTTAAGAAAGTATATGGGGTGAGGAGAAAATAGCTAGAATGAAGCACATCCATGTATAGAATTGCACATGAGCTAGCTTTATTTAAAAAATGAGGTCTCAGTGTCATGTGTATATAACAAAAGGTATGGATAGTTGAGACAAGAAATATCAGTACTTCAAGGTCACTTTGGGCAACAGAGTGAGATCAGTATTCACTTAACTAACTAATTAAAAATCTAAAGAACACCAGCTACACAACTCTGCACGGAAACAAATTGCTGGGATTAGGTCTCATTCATTAGATCCATTTTAAGACTTAGAGAGATCTAAAAGGGGAAAATATCACTAAGGTGACCAAAGTGTGAAACCTGATTTAGTAATACTATATCAGGAAGGTGGTGGGCCTTTTGCTTAGCTCAGACACTCAAGGAGACCCTTGGAAAATTCAGGCAGGTTTCAGTCCTGCATTTGCAGGATGACTAAATAAATTGGAAATACCCTGGACTTCTCATAAAGGACATTGTGAGTTACTGTAGCCTTTCTGATGACAATGGCTATACTAGAGGGTCCTAGTCAAGTAATCCAATCAAGAGTGAGTTTGGGTGATTTGAATTACTTCCTCAAAACAACAGTAGCAGAGAAGACACAAAGCCCTGTAAAGAAGCACCTTTCTAATCTCCAAGGGTCACCTTTCTGGTGGATGTGTAAGGGGCTCTGACAGCACGGCACACTCAGTAGCAGTTGGATCTCAATTTCAAATCTTAAAAAGTGATTTTTTTCCAGGTCTTTCTAGAAATAAATTTGACAATTTGACAAGAATTGTTGAGATGGAGTCGATTATTGAATGTCTGGTAATTTTATTAGACATGAAATCATGATCAAGATTCACCAATAATGCAAAAGTAGATGAACCGCTTGAACATTAGCTGTGGAAGGACATCAGACATGAGGACTCAAGGGGTCTAATCCCAGAGAAAGAAAAATTGTACAGTTGAGCGCTATAATATAACCCATATTTTTTTCCTTTCAAGGAAATCACCCAAGTCCTAGTAAAAGGACTAGAATAAGGGCAGAACAGCAGCCTTGCATTTGCTTAAGACTCACCAAGGAGCCAGAGAGTTCAGGCTCAAGATCCCAGGGAAATAGAAAACACGGAGGAAGTGGGTTCAATGGCAGACTCGTGGGTATCCTCTCAGAATATTCGTTAATTATTTAAGTATGCATTCTCAGACAAAAAGCCTAGAAACCAATTCCAAAATTACTTCTAAAAGATTAAAAATTAGAGTGGCGACTTCAAAAGTCACATGACAGAAAAGAAAGAAAATGAAATGGACCCTGTCAAGGAGAAGGAGCACCGAAGACAGGCCTGGTGCACCAAGGTATAGGGGGCTGGCTTACACTGGGCTTAGAATCCAACCAGAAGCCTTCTCAGTTGATCTTTGTAGGAAATTATCTTGCCTAACCAAGGGAAAACATCTTCTGAGAGAGACAATAGCATCATGAGCACCCTACATAATTTTAAATATAGCATCAAGCAATCAATATAAAAATCACTTAATATTTTCAGGAAATACAGTCAAATGAAGGAAAACAAAACCAATTCAACAGCAAAGACAATACCACCATTAGGTTATGAGATGTCAGAGGTTTTAGTTACTGGGCTGCAGTATAAAAAATAACTAATGTGTAAAAATACGTAAGAGCTAGAGGGCTAGTTACGACAGCTGGATTCTTTGGAAATCATCAAGTGAAATATTAGAGCTAAAAAATAGTGATGGAAATTCAAATTCAAGAATTAGTTGAAGGCTAGTGATGAAGAAGTAGAGGCCTCAAAGAAATTAAAGCTTAGAGAAAAAAGTGATGAAAAAAAATTAGAAACCACCTTGAGAAATACTCAATTAGTTATGTTACTTAATTAAAAACTGCTAATGAAATGAATATCCTAGTAAGAGCACCAGTGGAAGGGGAAGCCCTGGGTCCTGCTAAGACTGAACCCCAGTGAACTAGATTGTTGGGGGAGGGCGGCAATGGGGGAGGATGGGAGGGGAACACCCATTAAGAAGGGAGGGGAGGGGGATGTTTGCCCGGAAACCGGGAAAGGGAATAACACTCGAAATGTATATAAGAAATACTCAAGTTAATTAAAAAAAAAACTGCTAATGAAATTGGAGTTCTAGAAGACTAGAAGGGAGCTAGAAAGGAAATAATATTAAAAGAGAGAATGGCTGATCATCTTCCAAACTGACAAAAGTTATCAAGTCATGTATCGGAGATGTTTTATAAATGCCAAAGAAAACAGGGTCAGAGAAGATTCTGTCTGGACCACTGCAACAAACGCGATGAAAACCAAAAACAAAGAAGAAAAGTCTTCAGGTTAGACAGTGGGAATCTGGATATGCTATCTGAGGAATATGATAATAAGACGGACATTTTGTCTCATCAATGAAAATTGCATAGCATCAAGTATTGGGCTGATAGCATTTTAATGTTAAAGAAAATAGTTTCTAACATAGAATTCTAAATTTGACAAAAATATCATCTGAAAAGAAAAAATATATAAAATAATTTCAGAGGAATAAAACCAGAGGTAATTTATCCAAGTGCCGAGAGAAAGCCTGGAAAAGGTTAGGAAGCAGGAAGGAAATCTCAGGTAGAGACTGAGACATAAGGAAAGCCACTGCTGATGCTAGAGAATAAAACCATCGAAGCATGCACCAATGCCTGTCTTTATATCGATGTTGAATTAAAAATGTACAGTGTTAGAGATGACAAAAGGGGAGCAGGAAATTAAAGCATTTAAAGGGCCCCTTTGTCTTTGTTCAGAAAAAGCCCTGATTTCATATCATTTTAGGTAAACATTAAATTCATATGGAAATCTTTATGTTGTTTTTCTATCTAAAGATGGATTGATTAGTAAGATACCAATGAACGTAGTGAGGCCAGAGCAATGACTCAGTGTCTAAGAGTGCATAGTACTCATACAGAGGACCCAGGTTCAGTTCCCAGCACCCACACCAAGTGATCTCAATAACCTGTAACTATTGTAATAACCTCTTGGACTCTGTGGGTACCCACATTCATGTGTAAATATCTACACACACACACACACACACACACACACACACATACACACACACATCTAAAAAAACTGAAACCCTAAAAAAGAAAATCTAATGTAAGAGCACAGTGGATAGAATAGAAGTATAAGGAAGTATAGTAAATACAATGGAAATACTAATCCAAAGAAAAGCAGCTTTCTAATGCAAGATGAAGTATAACTGTACAGTAGTACTATCAGAAGTAAATATGGATAGTTTTCATAAAAGACTAAATTCGATTAGAAAATGTAATTGTGATAAATTTGGATGTGAACATTAAAATGGCATGAAAAAAAAAAAGATATACCCTTATAGAAACCCAGACAAAATGGCAGTCATAACTGGTGGTTTTAAATAGTTTTCTTAGAAAATGATAGGACAAGTAAATATTCAGTAGATATACAGATATTTGAGAGACATGGTTAAAAGTTTGGCTCAACAGAACCAGACTGTATCCATGCAGAGCAGAACATTCGTTATTTTTACATGCCGTGGAAAACTTAACGAAGGAGTTCTTCACCACAGAGTAATTTTTAGAGGACTAAAGTCATAAAACTTTTCTCTCATCTCATTGTAAATAAGCTAGAAATCAAATGATAAGAAAATAAAAATGAGGAAACCTCTGACTATTTAGAAATTAAGCAATATACTTTTAATTAACCATAGCCAAATTATAGTGCAAACAGGAAACTGTTTTTAAATAAAATGATTAAAAGATGTTATTAAAAAGCTTTTGTGCATATGGAGATACAAGCAGGGGAAATGTACAGATTTGCTTATTAGGAAAGGGGAAAGTCTGCATAATAAGCCAGAAAAAAATAGCATATTAAACTCAAAGAAAGGGGAGAAGAAAGAAGTAAAATCAAGGCAAGAAATAAATTTGTTGAAAATTAACTTTTATTAGAAAAAATTAACAGATTAGAAAGGGTTTGAGGAAAGAAAATATCTCATGGGGAAGTAAATTGATTAATTACCAGGAAGACAAACTCATCAATAAAAACAATAGAAAACAGATCTATCCTTTCATAAAAAAGTGAAAGAACTGGGCTAGATGTTGCTTACCTCTAATCCCAGCACACAGGAAACAGATAAGGCATATTCTGTGAGTTCGAGGCCAGTATGGCCTACACAATGAGTTTCAGGCCAGCCAGCACTGTATAAAACTTACATTTAGATTAAACAGGTAATAATTATTTTTACCTGGTGGCTTTGGAGAAATTGTATATCCACAGGCAACAGAAAATGAGCCTCAGCCTGCACTTTGCAACTTTTAGAGAAATTAAGTCAGAAGAGAACATATACCTAAGTGTAGACAACGAAACTATAGAGTGTCTAGTGGAAAATATAGGCAAAAATCTTCAAATAGGGCCAAGCTTTTAAAAAGTAGATATATAAAATACTAAAAGTATGGTTTATGAAAATAAAAGCTTACCAGTTAGGTTCT
Organism: Rattus rattus; assembly: GCF_011064425.1. Taxonomy (NCBI): domain Eukaryota; kingdom Metazoa; phylum Chordata; class Mammalia; order Rodentia; family Muridae; genus Rattus; species Rattus rattus. The sequence continues at coordinate 38,185,694 of NC_046163.1, read as the reverse complement.
ATCAGTATCAAAAACCTTTGCTGACAGAGTTTGCTCAAATGCATAAAGAAGCAGCAAGCTGTATAAAATGATTAAAAAAGCACACATCTGGAAAATGATTACTATTTATAACATGAAAGCTCTCAAAACTTGTGAGTGGTTGGCAGTAGTTAGTTAGGGTATGGGATAGGACTAGGTAGGGGAAAGATACAGATGAGAGAGAGAGAGAGAGAGAGAGAGAGAGAGAGAGAGAGAGAGAGAGAGAGAGAGAGAGAGAGAGAGGGTAAGAGGGGGAAGATTTTATTTGGTTTTGTCGTTTGTTTGTTATTGAGAATGGGCCTCACTATGTAACCCTCACTGATCTGAATCTCCTTATTTAGACTAGAGTGTCCTTGAACTCACAGAGATCCTCCTTGCTCCAAGTGCTGGAATTAAAGACATGTGCTATCATGTCCAACAAGAAGGAAGGTTTTAGTGATGAGCTGAGTCTATATTTTGAGTGTGGCAAAGTTTATGCACTTGTATAAACTTACATAGTACTGCATACATGCATGTGCACACACAATTGTAAGAACTTGTCTGTGACCTCTACACATAAGGAGAAAACTGCATACAGTCAGTGTGTTGTGAATGCTCACTGATAGAGGGGCAGGGAAATAGAGAAGGAACTACATTTCAGTGCAATGATACAAGAAATGTTTATAATTTATATGCTGAAAATCTGACAGAAAATTTCATTGCAAAAAGCAGCTACGGGTGTTTGTTTTTAAAACTCTGAAAAATGAGATTGCTCACAGGAGCTGGGCTGAGCAGCTCATCGCTCTGGTTCAGTATGAAATTGCTTGTATATCTGTTTATTGTTTTCTATTCAATCATACTTGCAATTTACAAGGAGAAAACCAGTGTGAACAGCTGGTGTGGCATGATAAAGACATTGAGGATATTCTAAACAACCTTCCCAAGAGGCTGGGTAGGATTATGTTTGTATCAATGTGCAACAGCTCATCAATTTAAGGTGATCTGGCAGATCTACATAGAAGCATATCAGCCCCACAGTTTGGAAAACCAAATGCAGTTTCTGATTACCAATGGCTTCCACCCTATAGGAATCCCGAGGTTCATTCTGCTTTGCTGTCAACACCGTTTCTAGCACTGAGTATGATTTTTGGCTTTCTAGTCCTATGCTAATGAAGGAGAGAATTTTTTATGTAAATACCATCTGAATAAACATTATGGCTTCAAAGACAGAATATTTGACTAAATGGTAAACCATCACTACTATATTAGTCACTAATACCATAGTTATAACCCTTCATTCATTCAAGTGTGCATGTATGCATTCATTCAAAGAGGGATTGGTGAATCTGTCTTGTGGCAATACAGGAATAGAACAAACACTAGAACAGAGCAGTGCAGAGTACTAGTGGGAGATGGACATGTAACGCATACCTATGCTGTGTGTCACAGAGCAACACATAGCGTTAGACAGGCCCGTGGAGAGAAAGTGCCAAACTCTTTGAACGCATCCTGGGAGATATTCCTAGAAGCTGACACTTGAAGTAAGCACTGAAGGACAGATGATTCTAGGGTGTGCTTGGCAGAAATGCGAGGATACCTTACCATGCAAAACTAAGAGATGTCTTAATAGATGGCTGGTAAATCCTGCCTATGCTTAGAAGTAGGGTGAACTCGGCCTGGCTCCAGCAGTGCTCCCCAAACTTATCTTTTTCTTTGGTGTCCCCCCAGAAGATTTATGAAAACCTCTGTTGTCCTTCGCATATTCTTAGAGTAACATGGAAAAATTTGATCCATAAATTTAATTAGTAGCAGGCAATACAGTACTATGGCATACCTAAATTATGATGCATTGATAATTTCTCTCTAGTCTAATTGTCATTTGAAAGGATTATTTTCTATAGTTAGACAGGAAATTTGCATTGCCTAATCAGTAGTGAACAAAAATATATGGAAAAATATATTTCGATGAGGTTAGTGTATTTGTTCTTGTGCACGGAAATGGGTATTAATTATTGAACATGCTAAAGTATGAATTGAATTGCTTGTTTTCTTTACCTTGAGGTGCTGAGACATTGCCTATAAAATCTCACCAACATGACTGCTCAAACATGAGCTGACCAAAGAGGATACCAGTGGATATACCAAATGGATGGATGAGAGCCCAAGGGGCCTCAACCCTACATATAGAACTAGAGCATCTAAGGAAAGTTGGGAGTGGGAGAGGTGCTCTTCCTCAGGAAAGAGCATACCAAATGGCCATCCAGAGCCAAATGGTCAGCCCTGAGAACACACATATACTAGTAACATACAGACAAAACAATTTATATTTAAGAGTATATATGAGTATATTTAAGAGTATGTATGTATATGCATTCAGTAACAATTTGTGAAAAAAGAGGCCATACATGTAAAGGAGATCAGGGAGAGGTATATGGGAGAGTTTGAATGGGGGAAGGGAAAATGTTTTAATAAAATTATAATTTAAATAAATCAACAAACATAAATAATGAAGTAGATGAGGAAGCAGTTCTGTTTGACTTAATGAATCGTTGTGCCAAGGTAGAAACAAAAGTTGGAGCAATTAGGAAGGTAGATCACTTTAGAATACATTGAATTTGGTGTTTCTCCAAATCTTCTTACACTTAGGAGGAAGACAGACTTAGGTTTGTGTGAGGAAAAAAAAAGGGAAGAGTCTCCGAGAAAGCCCCTGTGAATAGCAGATAGATACTTCCATTACTGAGAGGTATTCTCACTGTCAGGGGACAGTCTGCTGCTGTGACATAGACTTCAGAGTGCTCTGGTCAATATCTGCTCCAAGCATCCTCAGGAGATGAGCAGCAACATGCTCCAATGTGCATGAGACCCAAGTGCCTTGCACCTACGTTCACGAGAGTTTAAACACTAGAGGTTTTCGAATGAGCCCAGACACTGTGACTTGTGGGAAAAGATGTTTTGAATGAGGGAGGGGGCTTTGACTTCCCAGAGAAGAACAAATGTGTTCTTGAGAAAGTATCCTTCAGGTTCTAGGTTTCCTTGTTATAAAATGTGGAAATAAGTGAAAGATTACCTGGCCTTTCAAAGGGGCTCGATGAATTTTAGTCTTTAGTCATGGTGATGTTTTAAATCCCATGACTGTGGTTGCCGTTCTTGCTTGTTTCCATGACCTCCTACCTCATTTTTAACTGAGATGTCTTTAATGTCCTGGAAAGATGTTGGCTCTTTTATTAAAGCAAAGAAATGAGTTTGTAGACTTCTTACAATGGGAGAACTGTTCATAAGAGCAAAGGGAGATCCCTTCATAAGTCATGAAAGAATAGGGCAAGTGATAAGGGAGGTTTGAGGGAACTAGGCTCTCCCTGGGACAAGATGAGATCAAAACATATTGGGCAGATCTTACCTAGTACTTCAACCTCTGATTTTCAAAGAAACCCCAGAGTATATGCATTTATATATGTGTAGACTACAGAATCAGCTCACCCTTTTATTGAAATTAGATTATTTTCCCATATAATACATTCTGATTTCCATTTCCCCTCTCTCTACCCCTGTCAATTCCTCCCTGGACCTCCCCCCACTTCCTGCATTGAGATCTGCTCCCTTTCAGTCTTTCAATAGGAAAGAATAGGCTTCTAAGACAAATAACAAAACATAACAAATAAAATGAGAAAACCAAAACCATGCCATCCAAATTAGACAAGACGAACCAACAGAAGGAAAAGAGCTCAAGAAAAGGCACGAGAAGCAGAAACCCACTCATTCACATGCTCAGTATTCTCACAAAAACACTAACTGGAAGCCATAGTCCATGCACAAAGGACCTGGTACAGCCTTGGGCCGTCCCTATGCTTACTGCTTCAGTCTCAACGATTTCACATGAGCTTTGCTCACTCAGTTTTAGAGAGCTTATACCCAGGTGTCCTCCATCCCCCATGGCCCTTACACCCTTCCTGCCTTCTCTTCTATGAGGTTCCTGACCTTTAGTGTAGGGATCTGATGGAGACATCCCATTTTGAGCTGAATATTCCCAAATCAACCTTTTTCTCCCCCCTCCTCCCTCCCTCCCCACTCCTTCCCTCCTTCCCTTCCTCTTTCTCTTTTTCCTTCCTTCCTTCTTTTCCTCTGCGTGTGTCCTGTCTGGAGGGATGACACAGCTGTTAAATGATACACTCACGATCAAAAACCAAAACCAAAACAACAACAAAAACAACCACCACCACCATGAAAATAAAACAAAACAAACAAAAAACAAAACCCCAAACATAATCATGTTAAATGTAAAACATTGAAAGATCTTCTTCTCTTTTAAAATATGCTCTGGCAATTGTCAACTCCTTGATTCAAAAGCAAAGCAAAGTGAAAATCAAAATCAAAACAATGCCTGGCGAAAAAATGGTACTCAGTCCATGCACACACGCTTACTTAACCAGTGAATTGCAAGGTGCCAGCAGCTTGTTACCTTCCCAACCCCTTTCTAAGAACATCTGAAGTCTGAATTCATCAAATTACACTTCTTGCATGATGTGGAAGTACTCGAGAGCTCCCAGTGCATGCAACCAGGGACAGGTGTAGCCGAAAGGGCACACGGAAATAAAACTGACATCAGATTCTGTAGTATCTTCATCTTCATCTTGAACACACAGGATTCATTCAGTCTTGTCTGAAACAAAGACTGCCATCCAATGAGAGTGCGGGATGCAGTACCAAGAAAATAACAGGAGTCTTACAGATACGTAGTCCCTTGTCTGATTCTGGACAGGTCCACACCTCTTTGCAGATCTCATTCCTTTCTATGTTCTTAGTCTTTCTTCACTCCTTCTTTGTTTCCTTCCCTTCTATCTATCCACCCACTCTTGTCATTTTCTTCCTCTGCCTTCCCCAAGAGCGCTCCTTGCTTGGACACTAAGGCGCATTTTTACAAATTTCTTCCTTCATCGTGGAGAATATGTTTTGGGGGAAGCGTACGGTAGCCAGACTGGAAATAATTATATAGACACTTACAGAGCAGCTCTGGACTCCCTGATTTACAGGCATATAACACTCAGTCCTAAAAGTTTTACACAACCATTTAAAAATAATTTCAACTAGTGCCCTTTACTCAAATTGCTTAAGTCTCTTTTTAAATAGAAATAGCTTTGAGAATCAATCTCTTTTCCATGAGCCATTTTGGTGGTCCCGTGTTGGTTCTTGGGAAAAACCAGTGAGGACTTGGGAACATAGCATCATGCTCGAAGCTTGACTTTCCACAGCTGACAGTCATCTTTTCGTCATCAACTTCTCTCTTTTCTTCCCCTGCAGCATTCCCAAGACCACACAACAGCTTTGCCTTACTTTTTTAGCTTGTTCCTCATAATCAAAGCTGAAAGGCCTTCTAAGTAGGCACATCTGCATTCCTCCTGCAAGTCCATTAAGAAACAGCTGCGCCACACATGGTCTCCAGTTGCTAAGTGTGGAGAGGTCCATTCATTCTGTACCACACTTGAAAGTTGATCATAGCAGCTCTGTTTTGAGTCCAGCTCTCAATGCACACATGCAAGCATGTAGCAAATAGAAATGTACTCCATGATTGACCTTGATCTCTGGGTTGAACACCCATGTTTAGGAATGTACTCAGTTGAGCCTCATTTCACTTGAGGCTTCATCTAGCTAGAATGATGATTCACACATCCTGATTACAGATGGACCATTGTAGGGTAAGTTTTTTGCAACCTACCTTTAAGAAAGGTTCAACATCTTCTCTAGCTTACCACCGAGCAGAAGTGGAAGAGAAAAGTTATTAGGATGTAGGGGAAGTGGACCTATTCAGCATTAGTTCTTTGAGCGCAAGCTCCATATTCTTTCTTGGAAGTACAGTCCCATATCAAACACCAAATACAACTGACTCAGCGGCTACAGTCCAGACCTCTCGGCAGGCAGACACCAGGCATAAACTGGCAGCTGTAGTTCAATCCTGAAAAAAAACTGCAAGACTCACCCACTGACATAAGATGAGGATGTGGAAGCAGCAAGCTGATGCAGGAACCCCATGAGTAGTTATTGGGCAAGTTTCTCTCTGGAGTCCTCACTAGTGGAGCTCAACAACGCTATGTAAGGTGAACCAGTAAATGCTTGTCATTTGTGAAGAATAGTGAGGCAGAACACACCAAGGCTCAGTGCTCATCTCCCACTGTCCTTTGGGTCATATTTATACTCCTCCATCAAGCATTCTTTCATGTGTATGCTATATCAAAACATCATTTCACCTGTGTCTGCTTCAGGAAAACATTCTTCCATGTGTCTGCTTTAGCAAGACATCCTTTCACCTGTGTACTCCAAAAACCACCATTTCACATAACTAGCTTTCCACAGAAACTAGAAGTTTCTACTTCAGACCACGGTCTTTTTTTTTTCCTTAGTCACCAGGTGATGCTGACCACCTGAGATGATCATCATTCTCATCACAGCATCACATTCATGTAGTCTTCTGAGTGACTTAGGTGTCATTTTGTCTCTTTGTGTCAACCTCCCCACTTACTCTCACTTCCTCTCTATCCAGCCACTCTTCTATAGGACTAGGACACTTCCTCAGAAATCTACTTCTAGAATGATACAAAATCCACCTGCTATCTGATTTCAAAAACCTGCCTTAAATTTTGATATTCAAAAGACAGGAAGATCAACTTTGTCGGATACACATTCCCAACACATCTTTTATCTCTTTTCTTTCAACTTATGGGTCTTTTTTAGCCTAATGTGGTGGTGGGTATGTTGGCAGTGTGGAGGTAAAGATGACAGCGTTCAGATAACCTTGGTCTTGCTGGCCAATCCAGAGTTCCTTCAGGACTCAGATGGCACAGCCCTTAGAAATCCACATCCAGGAAAGGATCCTCTACTCCATGCTTTCAAGATTCTGTTGTTCACATCCTAATGAGGTAAGATGTAAGGAAACTCTGGCAACAGAAAAAGATTAGACTTAGCCAAAACTGTCTGTATTTTAAAAACCTTCCGCATCCGTTCACACTATTGTTTCAGTTTCTTCTGAGTTCTGTCATTTATTGGATCGGCTGCCATCTTCATAGTCCCAATACCTTTACGGACCGTGGCAAAAGAGAGGCGGGGCTTTTTTTCTAGAGCACTGGCCATCCCCACGAGACCATCAATATAGAAAAAATGTGGTTGTTAGGAATGAGGCAGTCTTTACACTACACTAAGACACAATGCAAGGGCCAGTCTGACACTGATGCACAGGGTGATTCTTAACCCTTGAAGGATGAACCTAGGTCTCTTGATAGTCTCTTTCTCAGGCACTGGCGATTAGACTTAGTCTCTTCTGACAATTTTGAGGCCTAAAAAGTAATGCCAAGTTAAGTGGTTTAGTTATGGGAAAAGGAACAGGGGTGGGCTTTAGTAAGGAGGGCAGATTGAAGCCAGCTCTAAACTCATGTCATGTGACTTCCTGTTCTGGGAACACCTGTCTCGGTGTCCTATGGAAATGCTGAGGTGAGTGTAAAACGCTAGCTCCTCAGTCGTAGGAGAGGTAAACCTTAGGTGAGCTTATTAAAAAAAAGCAACATTCTTCCAAAAATTTAATATTTTAATAATTCTTTGAGAATTGCGTACACTATATTTTTATCATGTTTACTCCCTGCCCCTCTCAGATCCACCCCTTATTTCTCACACCTCTTACTGTTATATGAATACACACACACACACACACACACACACATACACACACACATATATATATGTATATATATATATAATATAAATACAAACTTGTGAGGTTGTTTAGTGCTTTTCCTATGTATATGTTATTAGGGATGAATAGCTAGTATTGCGTTCAGTACTATTACAAGGCTCCTTCTAATACAATTAAAAGACTCCTCCCTGGGGAAGATAATCTCTTCTCGTCTGAGAAGTCATTAATTGCCTGACCTTTCCATCTAAGGATGACTCTCCATGAAATTTTTCCCACCCAGGTTGGCATCTCAACTGGTGTTACCAATTTGCAGCTCTTGCTTATGGAACCATCATGTTGAGACTTCATGGGTGCAGCTTCCATGGCCTAGAATAGGAGACAGGATATCGCAGTAGCAGTTCAGGTCCTTTGGCTCTTACAGTTTTTCTACTCTCTCTTCCAAGATGTCCTCTGAGCCTATGGTGTTGTTAGAGATGTACTCTTGGGACTGAGCACTTCATGATCTGCTCTCCTCTCCATTTTTTGATCAATTGTGGACAAGTAATTCTCTTACCTCATTTATCAAATGGCTAGCACGTTTCAAACACTTTTTTATTTATTATGTATGTGTTCACATTCATGTGTGGAAGCCAGAGACTGATGTCAAGGTTTTCCTCAATCATGCTTTACCTAAGCTTTATGCAGAATGTCTTATCTAACCTGAAACTCACTGGTTCTGCTAGACTAATTGACCAGCAAACCTCAAGGATTTCCCTGCTCTACCTCCCTAACGCTGAAACTCAGATTGTGCTGCTGGCCCAGTCAATTTTACATGAGTAATGGGGATCTGAGCGAAGTCCCTCATGCTTTCAAATTAAACATTTACTGACTGAGCCATAGCCATAGCTTCCAAATATTCCTAAAGTGTACCGATGTGGCAATATCATCCCTCTTTACAGGCAGTGATGTTCTAGGAGGCCAGATGGACAATGGCAGAGAGTATATAGAGGAACTAGGTATCTCCCTAGCTGCCTCTCCCTGGACCTCCTGTGCATCTGTCTACAGTAATGGCAATCCAGCCAAGCTTTTAAAATACTAATGCATGAACTAAGTTGGAAATATTTGAGGTTAGCATTTATAACTTCGTTTTTTCACTCCCTCAGTTGTTTAATTTATATCTGGGGCTGAGAAGCTTGCCTCTCTCATGCGGATATGTTTCATCACTATAAAGACCCAATGACAGATATTAGAGAAATGTCTGAAGGTTAGTTCTGGAGGTGTCCATAGAACATAATTAGATGCCACTATGTTAGTTATAAACTATTTTGTAGAGATTGAGATGGACTTCTTGGTATTTGTCAAAGGCATAGCTAAGGGTGGCTATTGTTCATTTATTTTTCTGAAACATGTTTTCCATTACAGGTGGTGTCGTCCTCAACCCAGCCTATTACGGTATGCTTGGCCACACCAACATCATGATCCATGAGGTGGGACATGTCCTGGGTCTCTACCATGTATTCAAAGGAGTCAGCGAAAGAGAATCCTGTGATGACCCCTGTAGAGAGACAGTGCCATCCATGGAGACAGGAGACCTGTGTGCTGACACTGCTCCCACACCCAAGAGCAAGCTCTGCCGGGACCCAGAGCCAGCTAATGACACCTGCGGCTTCACCCTTTTCCCAGGGGCTCCATTCAATAACTACATGAGCTACACAGGTATTACCAAGACTCCATGTTTTTGTTTCCTGTTGAGTGTCTTTGGGAATTAGTAGGGTGCAGTTAAGAGACCAATGGAGATTCATGTCACAGAGTTGAAGTATACGTTGGGCTGGGTATTCCTATACTTTCCATATGTTTGTTTGAAGTTTGACAACATACTAAGATATTACAGGTTTTTGTTGACTGGATTCTCTTCCATGAGAGCTTGAAAGTGAAAGATGTTTCTGTCTTGAATAAAATGGGACAAAGTCGGAAACCCTCTTGAGATCTAGTCAGCTTTTACAGTGTGATGATTTTTATTGAAGGCTGTACCCTGAAGGCTCTCTAGTCAGATAGTGATGAATGACAGATCTCTGGGTGGAGACTTCCATTCATTAGTTTTACAGATAGTTCACAAACTGACTTGATCAAGTGAAGCACCAAAAACCTTTTATCTTATGCTGTGTAAAAACCCAGATTCTCTTTTAACACAACATTGACTCTTAGCTGACCTTCCATGTACTATGTCCAAAATCCTATTTGATTTTTAAAATGGTGCCTTCCTTGTTGACCCTGGTGAAAACTACATTGTATGGCCTGGTTCTTCTTGGGGTCATCTTCTGGATCATCCTTCTTGCCGCTTTCCAAGACCTCTTCTATTTCTGGCAAAAAGTAGCAATAAGCATTCTTTTAAAGACAGGCATAATTATAATTAAAACTGACAACTACTTTGATTTGATCACCTCCTCCAATGGTGAAAGAAAGCAACTTGTTCATTCTCTGTCTTTATAAAAGGGAAACTACCAGCCCCTGTTCATGGTTTCAAAGATAAGGCAGAACAATGAGCTACCTGGTTCTGTCTGTGGCCTCTGAAGATGGTTCTCTCCAAATGTCATTGTTGTGAACAATGACTTGAATCCATAAGCATCGACACCTCTGTCTACCTCAGCAAGGAATAGATGGATGGTCTTGGACATACAGAGTCTAGAAGAAGAGACTCCTTAAGTATGGCAGAGACAGTGTTGAGAGGCAGAATGGGGGCAGGGACAGAGTTGGTCTACTCCAAATAGAAAAGTGCTCAAAACTTAAATGACTCGTTTTCAACCTTATGAAATGTATAGTGAACACAGGGATTTTGCTGGCTCTGACAGTAAGGTTAGGAACATCATTTGCATCCCTGAGGCTTCCTTGACATTTCAGCTTCTCTTCACTGACCCTCCTTGGGCATGGTCATAGGTCTATGTAGCAGATGTAGGTAATTCCAAACACAAGTGAGGAGACCCTCTGCTGAAACACTGCCACCTTGTAGTGTGCTCAGTAGTAACCATCAGTTTAGGATAGCGGTTCTCTGTGTGGATCGCAACCCCTATGGTGTTGTATGTCAGATCCCCTGCATATCAGATATTTACATTACAACTCAGAACAGCAGAAAATTACAATGGAATAATCTTATTGTTGGGGGTCACCACAACATGAGGAACTGTGATAAGGGTTTACAGCAGTAGGAAGATTGAGAACCACTGGCTTAGGACAATCCTGTGACTTCAAACAACCTTACTGGTGAGAAAAGCAAGTCTCTGCTTTGCCTTTTCCATGTTTGGCTTTCTTTCTAGAGAAGAATGCCTTTCTTTACAGAGTCTAATGTTTTCTGAGTCTAATAAATGTAAGATGTAGGGTGCTAGGGATAGTGAGAGCAGAGTAAGATCTGTCTTTGTGCACTGGTACAGGTTATAGCCTCAAAATCCCTTTTTGTCTCCACAGATGACGATTGCACTGACAACTTCACCCCCAATCAGGTGGCCCGGATGCATTGCTACTTGGATCTTGTATACCAGCAATGGAGTGAAAGCCAAAAGCCCACCCCCATACCCATACCACCCATAGTTATTGGGCAAACCCACAAGTCCCTCACTATCCATTGGCTGCCTCCTATCAGCGGAGTTGTATATGACAGGTGAGGGAGGTGCTCTGCTATTTTTGAACTCTTACAAAAATGTGGAGAAAGTCTAAAATGAGGGGAGCCCCATCTCCTGAGTCTGCCCTGAGCTCAGCTCCTTAACAGAGCGAAGGGTCTCGCATGGGAGCCAGAGGTACATCGTGTGTGCTTACTCCACACAAGAGTGGCCTGGAGAACTGACCAGGCATTGCCTGCACATCTGTCTTGGCCAGCTGTTCCTCTGCAGGCAGTTTGTCTTTTTGGACAATGGTGACTGTAGCAGGGGAAGTAGATCATGTTTCTTATGTCAGTTCTAGTGGGGAAAGAAACTGTAGGGGTGTATAAACTGAGCTCAGCATTTCTACCACTGTTGTTCTGTTCTGCCTGATGGCCACTCTCCAAAGAAGGAGTGCTTTCACCTGTTTCTATCTGCCCCCTCTGCTGGCAGCTTGTGTTTTTGTCTTTGACTGCCATAATAAACACTTAATGCCCACTCATAAAAGAGAGAAAATCACAATACTTGAAGCCAATTGCCATTCTTCCTTTGCTTACTTGTAGAATCTAACCTCAGGAAAATCCTTACAGATAGATAGATGATAGATAGATAGATAGATAGATAGATAGATAGATAGATAGATAGATAGATTATGGATGGATGCATGGATGGATTGATACATAGATAGATAGATAGATAGATAGATAGATAGATAGATAGATAGATAGATAGACAGATAGATGACAGACAGATCTGGTGTGTGTGAGGTGGCAATAGGGAATATGGTTTAACTAAAAAGGCATCTTTGAATCATGTAGACTGCTTTCTGGAAGCCTACACCCAGATACTAAATAATGGGGAAGCTGTTTTCTCTTCAGTCTCACTGTGTAGGAGACACTGTGATATCTGGCTTCACTTGTTTAATGCAATCCTTACAGTGAGCACCATTCTTGCCTGGGAGGAGAGGCAGGTGGGGCTAGCTCAAGACCCCACAACAGGTGATTCAGAAAAAAATCCAGAAGTGAGCAGCACAGACTAGATAAATACTTCGAATTTTCAGTTTTCCCATTTTGCAGGTAGACATCTACTCCTTTGTTTTTCTTCATATAATATTTTACTTGAGAATTCCATATACTTGACCATAGTCACTCTCACTCCTTCCGGTGACTTGTTCTGCGTCCTTTCCCATTCCCCAGATTTGTGGCCTTTACAATTTTAAAAAGTAACCCCTTAGTTCCACTTTGTGCTTTCCAGTGGGTACAGGACCAGTGGACCGTGGCTCCTCTTTGGACAATACTTTACTGTGGGTATCCAGGTTCAGCTAAGGAGCAGATGGCCCTGGAGCATGCACTCATGTTCTCTGGATTTAATGAACGCCTGAGGTTTGGGCAGATAAGGAGAGCTGAGGATATTCTAAAGCCAGTGGATTCTTCTTCAAAGTGATGTTCACAGTTTCTTGAAATCCTCATTCCTTGACTCATGCTTAGTCATGACATCATTTAGCACTCACAGCACTACAAAATAGTCTGCCTTGTCATCGGCGCCCAGATTTCCATGGGCCCCTTTGATGATTCAGCATACATCTATGTAATGTGTATAAGAATCGTCTTCCTGCAAGTGTGACCTTGTGTAGCTTTGGCAGGACCAGCTGAACAGTAAGTCCTCTGTGGGTACATGCAAACCCCAGTTTTACATCAGTTTACGTAACACGTGTAAACAATTTAATCTTTCAATTCTCTCTCTGGTACAAACGTTACGATAAAGCAGACATCAGAACTGGCTGGCTGAGTGTCTGTTGGCGGAAAAGACAGCAATTTGCTTCCTTTTCTCAGCGAGGTAGGCTGCAGTTTTGAGGCCTTCTAGCACGTGTGTTGGAGAGACTCACGTCACATGCCCAGCAATTTGTGTCACGCCTGGAGTAATGTTTACTCCACCCTTGTAGGTATTTGGAATCCTTGTGTCAGAGAGGAGCTCCAGCTACGCACTCTGAAGCTGCTACAGAAGGGCAAATGCATCAGGGAAATGTGGCTTGGAATTGTGTCCACGTTAGAATGAATACTGAGGGAATGAGAGGGTGGGTCTTAACTACACCTTTTAGTTGCCAAAATACAACACTAGATAGTGTTTGTGAGCTTGCTCAAAAGAACTATGGAATTTGTGACATTGGGCAACTGACTTAAGGCTTTCTGAGTTCCAGCTTTCTTATTTGTAAGCATGGTATCATCACAGGGATTAGGAAAAAGTTATGAAAAACACAAGAAACACAAGGCTAGATACATAAGGTGCTTAATAGTTGGAGGCCCCTGTCACAATTACATTTTGCTTAATAATATGGTTTCATTAGTGTATTATAAGATACTAATCTGCTAGTCATATTTTTTATATGCTACCTTGATGTAAAGCTAGCATTTCAGATATGCTGTTCACAACTGGGCTTCTAAGAAGATTCCGTGTGTGTGTGTGTGTGTGTGTGTGTGTGTGTGTGTGTGTGTAAGAAAGAGAGGGGGAGAAGGGGAAAGAGAGAGAGGGAGAGGAAGAGAGAGGGAGAGACAGAGAGACACAGAGAGACAGAAAGACAGAGAGACAGAAAGACAGAGAGACAGAGACAGAGACAGAGGGAGAAGAGAGAGAAGTCTCAGAAAGCAGTTGGTCCTTGTTACTTAGTCTAGTTATCCCTACATGTTCTGGTTACTCGAAATGGGATGCTTGTAAAACCTCTTTGTACACTGAATTACCTCACAGACATCCTTACAAAGGGTTGGCTGAATGCAGTTGTGTGCTGATTCCTAGGGACATGAGAATTGAACAGACTGAAATATACTCACAGGCCCAGGAGTCAGAAGAGGATAGATAGAAGTTTGTAGACACACACAGCAGTGTCCTGAGAAAGGGGCCAACCGTAGGGGTATGTACAGAGAAGCATGTACCAGCCTCTCAGAGGAGGAAGGTTAAGTACCACTGCGAAGGGCAGGGCTGATTAAGTGCTATGAGAGCAAAGATATTTGATCATTGTAAGAACATGTATTTCATGGAGCAGCAAGATGGGTGTGGAGCAATTGGAGTGTGGTGTGGTGGGATCGTTGTAAGAACATGTATTTTGTGGAGCAAGATGGGCATGGAGCATTTGGAGCACGGTGTGGTGGGATGTGTGCTAGACTCATAATGTTTATGAAGGAACTGGAGGAGCTAAGGCAGGAGCTGACTTGTCATACACACCATCTGGTGTTGAGAAGGAATTTTGACCTATTGCTATGGACAATGGAGAATCAAAACTCACTGCACTTTACACTTTATCTTATGCATGTAGGTAAAAGTAGGGCATTAAAAGTCATAGCACATATAGCTCGTGGCTTCACTTGGGAGAGCATTGCTTTAGGGGACAGGTGTGGGTCTTCTATGCCTTTCTGACACTTATTTACTGAAGGGGTTTTGTGTTGGTTCAGACATGGTTCTAGGAAAAAGGCTCCCTTTCATCTCATGGACTTCTTTTATGACTGTTAAACTTTCCTGACTTTGAGGTTTCCTGTGTCAGAATTTTCCCAAAGAGGAGGTCCACAGAAGAACCTGGGTTGCAATGATAAATACGTTCCCTTGTCCCCTGGGGCCTGATTCTCTAGTGGCACTGTCCTTCCCCAAAGTCTTCATGATTTCTTTTCCTTAATTCAGCATAATAACATCCCTTCCTCTTACTTCCTCTCCCCAGGGCCCCTGACAGCATGTGCGGTGCCTGCACTGAAGATGGGACATTCCGTCAGTACGTGTACAAGGCATCCTCTGGGCGAGTGTGTGACTCTTCCGGTTACTGGACTCCAGAGGAGGCTGTGGGTAAAGTACCATGGATTTTTGACTAATATTTTAGTGGTCACTGAGCATGCACCATGGTGGATGAAGCAGTGATCTATGTTTGTGTGGTTTCGCATATGGGTATGGGAGGGTTTGCTGAATATACCAAGGATCTTGGAAACATGGCCAGTGCTTCTGCATGCTAAGTGTCCTGCCTCAGTATAATGTGCCAAGGCTGTGAGAATGTAGAGAATTAACACAGGGGGCCTGAGAACTCAGCTCATCTCAAGGGCAACCTTAGGGTGAGCTGGGGCCAGAAAGGCCGTATATGCCTCCTGGTCCTTGAGCAAGCTTGGTGCATGATGGTGTAAGCTAACTATATCAGGAGAATAATAGAGAACACATTGCTGAGAACACTCATGCACTGGCTGAGCAAGTCTGGGTGGGGGCAGGGTGGACTAGGTGTTCCACACGGATCGTTCTCATCTACACTATTTTTATGAGTCCATTAATCACGGGTACTGGTTGTGCTTTGAATGTGATCTAAGCTAGGCTCCAGGAGGGAGAAGATGTTTTTTGTTATTTCATTTCCTGTCCCTCTCCCAAGTTATCTAACAGCTACACACTCACTCACATATGTACATAAGGATCTGGAAGACAAATTTCAACATGAGTCTTTTCATTGCCCATGCAGAAGCGGCTGTTGACACAGATGCCAGCCTTTCCTGATAAAGGGCCTGACTTGTGCCTTCACCATCTTTTGCTTGGTTGTTTGGCTGTGAGTTTTTTTATTGTTTTTATTTTTGTTTCTGTTTTTGCTGTTATTTTTTTCAAGTCAGGGTTTCTCAGTGTACCCCTGGATATCCTGGAACTTGTTCTATACACCAGGCTGGCCTCAAAATCAGAGTTCCACCTGCCCCAGCCTTAGAATGTGCTGGGATTAGAGAGGGCCATTGTGCCTGACTCTTCACCATTATTTTTGGTACTCACATAATTATTTTCTTCTGGACATCCCTGCCTTTTTGGAGGTTACTAAGATCCATAAAACTACTGAGAAAGGTGTTTTTGGAAACAGTATATTTGAATTAATTTTCAGCCTTGATTGTGGCAAGAAAAAGAGAACAAAAATGACCCGTGAGTCTATAATGACAACCTAGTGTCACCTTGGGCTCGTAGATACATCCACATGATAGGGTCTCAAGGGGAACGCAGGATGGAGGTGATGGTAAGACTGATCATAGAGGAATCTTTTCAAAACAAATCTGGGGGAAGAATAGAAAGCGAATGTGAAACTCACAGGAATGGACTGTTTTGGAAGTTGGTGGTCCACCCAAAGTCCTTTCTATGGCAAACTGTTCCGTGCTAGGACTTTAGTGCTGGTCTGACTCCTTGACCCAGAATTGTTTTCTCTTTAGTTTGGGGTAAAGTTCAAAGTTATCTGGCAAAGGGAAAGGAAATTCAAAGTTACGGTTGCAAATTCTTGTATTCTGAAAGGAACTAAGACAACTCTCTGGGTTTCTATTCCATATTTCATGTAATATCATAATAAACTTTTGACAGGAAGTGGTTCTGCTGACTGGAACATGGGGACCTGTGATTTGCTGGTATTTAGAGATAACTACTAGAAAATTCTGCCAAGAAAAAATGGCTTACTTTTGCTGTAGAAGGGCAAATGACAGATCCTATTTCTTTTAGAAGTTGTTTGTTCTTTTTTTTGTTTTGTTTTGCTTTGTTTTTGCTTTTAATGTATGTGAATACACTGAGCTGTCCTCCGACACACCAGAAGAGGGCATCAGATCCCATCACAGATGGTTGTGAGCCACCATGTGGTTGCTGAGAATTGAACTCAGGACCTCTGGAAGAACAGTCAGTGCTCTTAAGCGCTGATCCATTTCTAAATCTTATTTATAAATAAGAAAAATCAAGACTCATAGCTTCCGGCACAGTGTCCAGTAGAGCCTCAATATGGCGTTTCATTGTTCAATACTTTTGGTTCAATTTTCCTCATATGACGTAAAAGAAACTGATACTCATGTGGATTATTTCCCCCGAGCTGACTGCAATGTATTTGGGATATTTGATATTTTTCTTCCTTATATTTTTGCTTGGCTGATGAGTTCTAGATTTCCCTGCTCCATCATATGCGTTTGTATTTCCTGGTTTCCTACACATGGTTACCTACCTGCATAGACGTACTTGAACTGAAATAGAAATCACAGTGCATGACTTTAAAGTTTGGCTAAGAGTCATAGTGCCAAGGTGGGAACTCAGGAAATAAAAATTTAGAGATGAAAACCAGAAAGACCATAACAGTAAATTGAAGTTAGTATTGGGCTTTAAGAATGTTAACATAACATAGTTATTAATAAACTATGTATAGATAATTCTCTGCTCAATTGTTTTTTATAAGGACAGAACTTAATTTTTCAGCATTACCCTTATGGTTCCATCTATGGCAGCATTGTCCCATTCTATTTCCATTCCCCGTGGACTCTCTTGTTTAAAAGTCACAGTGTGCAAGTGACAGTAGTGGGAGCAGATGTTTTACTTCTACCCTTTGTCCTGAGGAACATTTACGAGACAGCCCTCAAAATGATGAGCTTCCTATAAGAATTCCAAAGTCTTCTTCATCCTTCTGAAACGGATTGCTCCTTTGCATGATTTTAAAGGTGACTCCTCACGCATCTTTTCTCTCATCTCCGCAGGGCCTCCTGATGTTGATCAGCCCTGTGAGCCTAGCTTGCAGGCCTGGAGTCCTGAGCTCCACCTGAACCACATGAATATGACGGTGCCCTGCCCAGCAGAAGGCTGCAGCTTGGAGCTGCTTTTCCAACACCCAGTCCAGGCAGATACCCTCACCCTCTGGGTCACTTACCTCTCCGTGAACTCTTCCAAGGCCTTCTTTGACATCGAGATCTTGCTAGAACACAAAGAATCTATGCATCTTGGGCCCTTAAACACTTTTTGTGATATGCCACTCACCGTCAAACTCCACGTGGATGAGAAGGTCGTGGGAGCGAAGGTCTATACCTTTGATGAACGAATGGAAATTGATGCTGCTCTCTTGACTTCTCGGCCCAGTAGTTCTTTGTGTTCCGGATGCAGGCCTGTGAGTTACCAGGTTCTCAGAGAGCCTCCTTTTTCCAGTGGCTCGCCCATGGTGGTGACGCATCCACATAGGAAGTTCACAGATACGTAAGTTGGACAGCAGAACCTTCCAAATCATGAGACTTCTCAGGACTTTGTTTCAGTTTGGTTATTTCTGCTTCTACTTTTTAATAATTGGTGCTTTTAGTTGGAGGAGAGTAAAGAAGTCCAGGGGAGCGTTTATCCTAAGTGACATACATAAATGAAGAAGAAATGTTTCATAGAAAAGGGAAAAGCAAGTGTTTTGACTGCCAATGTCATCATTATGGTAATGGGGAAATTAGTGTGTGAGGTATTTCAGTTGAGCAAGTGAAATTAATACTAAAGTTGACCAGAATCAGATTTTTCTGACTTGTGGCAATTTTATTTTGGATTCCTTCTTGAAGCTTTCCAATAATCAGCATGGTTTCCATAATTTGCAAGTTATAGTGAATCCTTCCATAGTTACACTAAAAGGTCACAGGTCTTTCAAATGTTAAACACAGCTTCATGATTCATCCATAATGTATATTTTATTTTTTCCTTTCCTTAAAGATTTCCCCCCTCTCCATTTCTTCTCTTCTGTTTCTAGTTTTCAGTTATTTCACTTGACGTCTTTCCCTCTACATTTAGTGCATTCTACTGTGCTCCTGGCACAGTATGCTCAGTGTTGGAGATGCAGACTGGGTTAAGAATTTCATGTCTGCCTTAGATGCTGGTAGAGTGAAAGGCAAATCCTCCCCTCCCCCACCTGGGATTGCATGGCAGGCATAAGAGGGTACAATAGCTTTATCAGAGGGGCCATGCTAGTTAAGTTTTGCCACATTAGGAGTAATCAGATTACAGTAGCACACCTTTTTCGTTATTCTATGCATGGACCAGCTGATAGGCTCTGGATTGCTTGCTTGCTTCTAGGATAACATCATACACACAATGAGGTCCTCAGCTGAGACAGCGGACCTGGC
Organism: Rattus rattus; assembly: GCF_011064425.1. Classification (NCBI taxonomy): domain Eukaryota; kingdom Metazoa; phylum Chordata; class Mammalia; order Rodentia; family Muridae; genus Rattus; species Rattus rattus. The sequence continues at coordinate 38,166,540 of NC_046163.1, read as the reverse complement.
TGGGACTGTGAGGACTCTTTTCCTCATGACCACTCAGCACTCTCTTGGGCTGCTTCTCCTGGATGAATGTCTGTTTCGGGGGGGAATTCCTAGAAGCAAGAACAGTAAACCCTCCACTTCTTATAATTTTCAAGTTTCTGATACAAATTCTTCGTAATAATGTAACACGCCAAATTCCAGATTCAAATAATAAACCTCCTTTTCTTAAAAGGAGAGACAGAAGTCACACGAAAGGTACAGGTGTGCATCTTGACTGGGGTAGACCTTTTGCAATCCACCACAGCTATAAAACCTAGAAGAAAATGTCCAGTTTGAGCTCTAGTATATCTTTCTTTCTGTGGCTGTTCTTCTTCAGCATCAGAAGGTTGAAAAAATGGCTAAGGAAATTAAAGAAAGTGGAATTCAGATCATGAGGTACCTTTAGAAAGCAAACTTAGCATGATTTAGATTATACAGTCAGTTGATATGCTTATTTTATGATATCCATCCATAAATATTTAAAGCTGGTAATATCCTGTTTTATAGGTAGAAAACTAAGGCTTGGCTTACCTCAGAGCTAATAGATGGACATTCTAGGAATCAAACTCTATTTCCAACTGACTCCATCTTCTTTCCTCAGTAGAACACTGCCCTTCACAGACACAGCTCATGGGAGGTCCAAATTACCTGCTGCTGTGTTTTTCCCATGATAAGAATAAACACACAGTAGCATTTCCATCCATCCTTGTTCCTAAAACAGAGCAGTATAAAACTTTAAAGCATGGTTGGACAAGAAGAAACCACCCAATAAAAGAAACCAACCACCGACATTGATTGGAATAAAATTGGGTTTGCTTTAAAAAAACATCTGATTTTTTTTCAAAAGGGAAAACTAATTTGAAATTTTTGAGTCTTTAATATTTAAGAGTCTTTAATATTTAGGTGTCTTTCCTATTAAAATACCTAAAAGCCAGTATAGAAGATTTTAAAGGTATTTTGGAAACCCCAAGACATTTCCTGTTTGCTGGTTGCTACATCAGATTGTGGGGTGGTGATTCTGTGGTTGCATTAAAGAGTCTGTTAAGGAAAGAGAGAATCTTGGCAGGAAATCCTCACTGCCCACTCCTGGCAGTCCTAATAATTCATCAAGATCGTGTCCTCCAGACTACTTGCATCCTATCTTGAGTTGGCTGGTACTTTCCCAATCAGGACAATCACTGGGTAAAATTAAGACAAGGCAGAATTCATCTTTGAAACCTGCAGCCCCATTCATGAGCTCTTTCACTACTTAGTCAACATCTTGTGTCATACACTCACCACTTAAAAAATCACCAGGGACCAGAGAGTCTGATACATTCCTTCAATCTCTCTGGTCAACTGTACCAACTCCGTTCTTGGCATTTGGAGGTAGAGAGCAATTTACTCTGTTTTGAACTGGAAATTTTTACCTCTTCCAAGTGGTATTCAGTTGTGTGCTTCCTTCTATGAAATGCTTGTTCCAATCTTTCCAAGGCAAGAATTCTCTTTTAAGAAAACTGTGGCCCATAAATCCAAGAAAGGACTTCACTGAGCCGATGCACTGAAATTCTAATCTTCATGTAGTTTGATTACTTTAAAAATATAGCTTACCGGTTTTTCAATAGTTGTTCTATAGTTCCTTGGTTAAAAACGTTACATGGCATCATCCTACTTTCTCAGGGCCTATCATAGTCAGTGTTAACCCACCAGGCTATATTTACACATGGAGCCAATAGAAATAACTATATAGTCAAACTCAAGGCTGCTCATAGGATTGGATATTTATCTTTGTTTCAGACAATTGGCATAATTCACATTTTGTTTCACATAATAGTTTCCTTAAACTCATGAGAACCAACAATAAAGGTTATGCCACTTTGCGGATGTTAAGGTCTTAATCTCATTGGTTTCCACAGGGAGGTCATCCCCGGGCAGGTGTATCAGTACCAAATTCAAGCTGAAGCTGGAGGGGAACTTGGAGAAGCTTCACCTCCTCTGAGCCATATTCATGGAGGCCCTTACTGTGGAGATGGAAAGGTAGAAAGGTAAGTCACATGACTGAGCTAGGTCGTGCTCCCCTGCTCAAAGAGGCCCAACCTTGGTGTGAGCTGGACTCAACTTTAAAATGCACAGGAGCGAGGGACTTCATGAACCTCCTGTAGAAATTCTAGGGTCTTAAGAGGTCACTGGCATTTCTGCATAGTCCTGAAGGGGTTTATTCTGACACTGGTCCCCTGAGTGTTGAGATACAGAGATGTTTCTTTGGGGCCCCCTTAAGGCCTCAGTGAAGAACTGCAGGGCAGTGAGGTATGGGAAGAGTTTCTATAGATGATGGTTAAATAATACTAAAGAAGGATATAATTTGGACCAGTGGTCTGCTTGTTCAGTTTTATTAACTGGAGGTGATTTGAGGAAAGGGATGTATTCATTTGACCCACTTACAGCTCTTCTGTAAACATAACAAAGGAAAATATAGAATTACTACGTTGGTCCCTTTACATCCTATGATCCGTTTTCTAATGTCCTGTGTTATCAGTCTAAGAAATGAATTCATCTGGTTTGCCTAGAACGTGTCCAAGTTTAGTACAGACATATATCCAGTCTTAGGATACCCTCAGGCAGTTGGTCAATCCTCATCTAACATACCCTTCGTAGTCATCTAACCTATATTTCCATAAAGCTGGGGAGTGGAAATCTGGAAGGCAAAGATGATGCATTGCCAAATTCTACCATAGGATGACCCGTCTTTCTGTTTCTCAGATGAGGAAAATATGTATTCAATTCTCTGGCCTTTTTTGGGATTCCATCCAACTATTGATCATTGGACATTGTTTCTCTTCTTGGTCTTTTGAGGCCCTCAGGCCATGATATAATCTTAATTCATCACATTAAAGCATAAATACTAAATGTTCCTTCCCATCTGAATACAACAGAGGTCATCGAATATGTAAATCTCACTCATTTGTCCTTGCTCCTCCCTAGCACCTCCTCAGCATGCTAGCTCTCTTCTGGTGACATTCTTCAATTGTGGCCACCATAAAGCCTTGGGATATCACTTGCCTGTGCCTGTGTGTATTTAGCAGAAGGTGGTGCAGGGTCATCTTCCTAACTTAGTAGTCATATTTATCCCCATTTCTTGAAGCAGCGTAACTAGAGGGTCTCTGCTAGTGGGTCTCACAAGGTTCCATGTTCAAATGTACTTCCTTAGCTTCTGTTTGCTTACTTGGCTGGATAATCGGTACTATTGTCCAAGGGAGTCATTTCTGAGTCCCAGTTGTGTTTCACCTTGGGGCACCCCAATACACAAGGCAAAAAGGAGCCAAGTAAATTGTTTAACCCACTTGGTTCCAGAGAGAAGACTATCAGGTTGAGCGCTAAGGAGGGGCCTAAGATTTTGAGCAGCACTCATTTGGGAGTTGATTTTCTTGGTACATGCTGTCCACCTGTCATCTGACACATGTGGCACTTAAGACTTCAAAATATGTTGAATGCAGCTAAGATGCGCAATATTAATTCTAATATAATTAAGCTAATTTTGTTTTCAAACCAAAACTCAATTTAGTTGTTAGGAAAAAAAACTTAAAGTATAACTTGAAAGTTTGGAACAACTTCGATAGATGAACTGACTTTTCCAACAATGAATATGCAATTGAAGTAAAAGGCAAATATTAAAATGATTTAAGTGAAAATGAGTTAATTAAATGTTTAAGTGTTGGGGATACAAAAAGAATGCTAATGTCTCATCAATCATTTTATATTGATTATATATTATTATAAAATATTAATGGTAATATTTTAAGTATCCCCATTGGATGAAATATAGTATTATAGTTAATTGTATCTTTTTTTTTTACTTTTTATGTGACTACAAAAAAATTTCAAAAATATGTATGACTCTCATAAGATTTCTATTGGGCAGCACTGTACAAAATGAATTTTCTTCCAAATAAAATTGTAAAGTTGCCTCTTTCCGAGATTATGTCCAAAACCCCAAGCGGGGAATCATTAGGGTACAGTCTATTGAGCAATCCTCTCTCCATATACAAGTAAACAAGAAATGGAGCTTTGGGATGTTTCCTGAACATCACATGGTAGACCAGGTACCTGGGCCCTTTCTAGTGACCCATATTGATTTTGTCTGAAAAGAATGTGTGAAGGGGCTGGAGAGATGGCTCAGCAGTTAAGAGCACTGGATTCTCTTCCAAAGGACTTATGTTCAAGTCCCAGAATCTACAAGCTGGCTCACAACAGTCTGTACCTCCAGTTCCAGGGAATCTGACACTCTGATCTAGCCTCTATTGGTACCAGATACACAGAATTACATGCTGGTAAAACATTCATAAATGCTGGACATAAATAAAGCTTAAAATATTATTAAAATGTATGACGTACCATGTAGGTAGTGTTTTGGGGGTTACATTTTTAGCCTTTATTTTCAGTTCTGGTGATTAAACCCAGGCTTTCTACAAGCTGGGCTAACATTCTATTAGTCAGCCACACACAATTCCTTTAGCTATGCTTTTCCTATGTTTGTATTCCTGTCTCCTGTTTTGTCTTACAACTTAAAACATGATTACTATGATTTGCATCAAAACCATGGTTTTAATATTTATAAACGCTCATGTCTAATTCATTTTTAATCCATCTCCTTAGTATACTTGGAATAATGATGATCTATTTGTGATATCCTGGTTTTGAGAACCTTTTAGAACTTCAAATTTCTTTATATATGGAGCTAAAATCTATACTGATTTGGACATATTGAAATGTAAAGAAGAAAACTGTAAATCATAACCATTTTGCAATTGCCAAATTTTACTTTTTCATGCAAGTTTCAACTTAGCTTTTCTCTATTCTGTTCCCATAACATATTTTATAAAAGAAATCTCATTGAAGAGTAAGTTACCTACCTCGCCCTACATTTAGATATCAACTAAAGTTCAAAGATGACATTTTTTCCATCATATATGATATTTGCCACTAGGAAGTAAGAAGTGTGACTTGAACCCTAACTATGTCATTGACTAAGTCACCTGCAATTTGTCATACTTTAATCGCTTACTTATATATAAACAGGGGATTCGATTCTGAAATATTCTGAATTTTATAACTTCACCTTTATAGAGGAAAGCGATTAAATGAAAAATGATTTAAAAATTAGATAAAATCAGTAGAAGATGACGCAGATGTTCTATAAGATGGCACAGCCTCGCTATTTATGTTTTGTTGGCTTTGGTGTTTTGTGAGAGAGGCTCTTTTTGTACATCCAAGGCTGACTCAGAATATTTATGTGTCTAGAGTAGTGTACCTCAGTGTCCAGGAAAACAAACTACCTTTTAAAAAGGCCAATATTTTTAAAATTAAACATATTAAATACTTTTATATAAAACACTAAAATTCACAAATCCCATGTGATGTTTTTGATACATTGTATAATATTTAAATAGATTGAACACACCCATCTCTTCATATATCACTCTTTTCATGTGTAAGCAATTCACATCCTCTCTGGCTTCTTTTTTTTTTTTTTTTTTCCAGAGCTGAGGACCGAACCCAGGGCCTTGTGCTTGCTAGGCAAACGCTCTACCACTGAGCTAAATCCCCAACACCCCTCTCTGGCTTCTTGAATACACTACATATATATGTTTTAGTTTGTCCACTGACTAGAGTCCTCACGAGGACTTGAGGACTTCCTCCCTTGTCATTGTAATTCAGAGCACACCAATATTCCCCCTCAGTCTTTTCTCTGTTTACTTCAGTCTCTGTAAACCAACATTCTACTTTCTGTTTTTTCCCCTCCATCTTTATTAAATTGGGTATTTCTTATTTACATTTCAATTGTTATTCCCCTTCCCGGTTTCCAGGCAAACATCCCCCTAACCCCTATGCTTCCCCTTCTATATGGGTGTTCCCCTCCCCATCCTCCTCCCCATTACCACCCTCCCCACAACAATCACGTTCACTGGGGTTCAGTCTTAGCAGGACCAAGGGCTTCCCCTTCACTGGTGCCCTTACTAGGCTATTCATTACAGGGTCAGTCCATGTATAGTCTTTGGGTAGTGGCTTAGTTCCTGGAAGCTCTGGTTGGTTGGCATTGTTGTTCATATGGGGTCTCAAGCCCCTTCAAGCTCTTTCAGTCCTTTCTCTCAATCCTTCAATGGGGGTCCCATTCTCAGTTCAGTGTTTGCTACTGGATTTCCCCTATATATTTACCATATTCTGGTTGTGTCTCTCAGGAGAGATCTACATCTGGTCCTGTCAACCTGCACTTTGCTTCATCCATCTTATCTAGTTTGGTGGCTGTATATGTATGGGCCACATGTGGGGCAGGCTATGAATGGGCGTTCCTTCAGCCTCTGTTCTAAACTTTGCCTCTCTATTCCCTCTTAAGGGTATTCTTGTTCCCCTTTTAAAGACGAATGAAGCATTTGCATTTTGGTCATCCTTCTTGAGTTTCATGTGTTCTGTACATTTGGGGTAATTTGAGCATTTGGGCTAATATCCACTTATCAATGAGTGCACACCACGTATGTTTTTCTGCAATTGGGTTACCTCACTCAGGATGATATTTTCCAGTTCCATCCATTTGCCTATGAATTTCATAAAGTCATTGTTTTTGATAGCTGTGTAGTATTCCATTGTGTGATGGAGCATGTCTCTTTGTTGTATGTTGGGGCATCTTTTGGGTATATGCCCAAGAGAGGTATAGCTGGGTCCTCAGGTAGTTCAATATCCAATTTTCTGAGGAACCTCCAGACTGATTTCCAGAATGGTTGTACCAGTCTGCAATCCCACCAACAATGTAGGAGTGTTCCTCTTTCTCCACATCCTCACCAGCATCTGCTGTCACCAGATCATAGCCATTCTGACTGGTGTAAGGTGGAATCTCATGGTTGTTTTGATTTTCATTTCTCTGATGACTAAAGATGTTGAACATTCTTTAGGTGCTTCTCAGTCATATGGCATTCGTCAGCTGTGAATTCTTTGTTTAGCTCTGAACCCCATTTTTAATAGGGTTATTTGTCTCCCTGCAGTCTAATTTCATGAGTTCTTTGTATATTTTGGATATAAGGCCTCTATCTGTTGTAGGATTGGTAAAGATCTTTTCCCAATCTGTTGGTTGTCGTTTGTCCTAACCACAGTGTCCTTTGCCTTACAGAAGCTTTGCAGTTTTATAAGATCCCATTTGTCAATTCTTGATCTTGGGGCATAAGCCATTGGTGTTTTGTTCAGGAAATTTTCCCAGTACCCATGTGTTCGAGATGCTTCCCCACTTTTTCTTCTATTAGTTTGAGTGTATCTGGTTTGATGTGGAGGTCCTTGATCCACTTGGACTTAAGCTTTGTACAGGGTGATAAGAAAGGATTGATCTGAATTCTTCTACATGCTGATCTCCAGTTGAACCAACACCATTTGCTGAAAATGCTATCTTTTTTTCCATTGGATGGTTTTGGCTCCTTTGTCAAAAATCAAGTGACCATAGGTGTGTGGGTTCATTTCTGGGTCTTCAATTCCACTGCTCTATCTGTCTGTCTCTGTACCAATACCATACAGTTTTTATCACTATTGCTCTGTAATATTGCTTGAGTTCAGGGATAGTGATTCCCCCAGAAGTCCTTTAACTGTTGACGATAGTTTTAGCTATCCTGGGCTTTTTTGTTATTCCAGATGATTTTGCAAATTGTTCTGTCTAACTCTATGCAGAATTGGTTTGGAATTTTGATGGGGATTGCATTGAATCTGTAGATCACTTTTGGTAAAATGGCCATTTTTACTATATTAATCCTGCCAATCCATGAGCATGGGAGATCTTTCCATCTTCTGAGATCTTCTTCAATTTCTTTCTTCAGAGGCTTGAAGTTCTTATCATACAGATATTTTACTTGCTTGGTTAAAGGCACACCTAGGTATTTTATATTATTTGATACTATTATGAAGGGTGTCATTTCCCTAATTTCTTTCTCAGCTTATTTCTCTTTTGAATAGAGGAAGGCTACTGATTTATTTGAATTAATTTTATACCCAGCCATTTTGCTGAAGGTGTTTATCAGGTTTAGTAGTTCTCTGGTGGAATTTTTGGGATCACTTAAATATACAATCATATCGTCTACAAATAGTGATTTTTGACTTCTTCCTTTCCAATCTGTATCCCTTTGTTCTCCTTTTGTTATCTGATTGCTCTGGCTAGGACTTCGAGATCTATATTGAATAAGTAAGGAGTGGGCAGCCTCCTCTAGTCCCTGATTTTAGTGGGATTGCTTCAAGTTTCTCTCCATTTAGGTTAATATTAGCTACTGGTTTGCTGTATATGGCTTTTACTATTTTTAGGTATGGGTCTTGAATTCCTATTCTTTCCAGGACTTTTATCATGAAGGGGTGTTGAATTTTGTCAAATGCTTACTCAGCATCTAATGAAATGATCATGTGGTTTTGTTCTTTCAGTTTGTTTATATAATGGATTACGTTAATGGTTTTCTGTATATTAAACCATCCCTGCATCCATGGAATGAAGCCTACTTGATCATGATGAATGATTGTTTTGATGTGCTCTTGGATTCGGTTTACAAGAATTTTATTGAGTATCTTTGCATCGATATTCATAAGGGAAATTTGTCTGAAGTTCTCTTTCTTTGTTGGGTCTTTGTGTGGTTTAGGTATAAGAGTAATTGTGGCTTCATAGAAGGAATTCGATAGCGCTCCCTCTGTTTCAATTTTGTGGAATAGTTTGGATAGTGTTGGTATGAGGTCTTCTATGAAGGTCTGATAGAATTCTGCACTGAACCCATCTTTTCGGTTGGGAGACTTTTAATGACTGCTTTCATTTCTTTAGGAGTTATGGGGTTGTTTAAATGGTTTATTTGTTCCTGATTTAACTTCGGTACCTGGTATCTGTCTAGGAAATTATCCATTTCCTGCAGATTTTCAATTTTGTCGAATGTAGGCTTTTGTAGTAGGATCTGATGATTTTTTGAATTTCCTCTGAGTTTGTTGTTATGTCTCCCTTTTCATTTCTGATTTTGTTAATTTGGACACACTCTCTGTGTCCTCTCATTAGTCTGGCTAAGGGTTTATCTATCTTGTTGATTTTTTCAAAGCACCATCTTTGTTTCTGTTGATTTTTTTTATGGTCCTTTTTGTTTCTACTTGGTTGATTTCAGCTCTGAGTTTGATTTTTTCCTGCCTTCTACTCCTCCTGGGTGTATTTGCTTCTTTTTGTTCTAGAGCTTTTAGGTGTGCTGTCAAGCTGCTGACATATGTTCTCTCCTTTTCCTTTCTTCAGGCACTAAGAGCTATGAGTTTTCTTCTTAGCACACCTTTCATTGTGTCCCATAACTTTGAGTATGTTCTACCTTAATTTTCACTAAATTCTAAGAACTCTTTAATTTCTTTCTTTATTTCTTCCTTGACCAGGCTATCATTGAGTAGAGCATTGTTCAACTTCCATGTATATGTGGGTGTTCTTTCCTTATTGTTATTGAAGACCAGCTTTAGCCTGTGATGGTCTGATAGGATGTGTGGGATTATTTCTATCTTTCTGTATCTCTTGAGGCCTGTTTTAGGACCGATTATATCATCAATTTTGGAGAGAGTACCATGAGGTGGTGAGAAGAAGGTATATCCTTTTGCTTTAGGATAGAATATTCTATAAATATCTGTTAAATCTATTTGGTTAATGACTTCTCCTAGTTTGTCTATGTCTCTGTTTAATTTCTGTTTCCATGATCTGTCCATTGATGAGAGTGGGGTGTTGAAATCTCCTACTACTATTGTGTGAGGTGCGATGTGTTCTTTGAGCTTTAGTAAGCTTTCTTTTATGTATGTAGGTGCCCTTGTATTTGTAGCATAGATATTTAGGATTGAGAGTTCATCTTGGTGGATTTTTCCTTTGATGAATATGAAGTGTCCTTCCTTATCTTTTTTGATGACTTTTGGTTGAAAATCGATTTTATTCTGTATTAGAATGGCTACTCCAGCTTGCTTCTTCAAACCATTTGCTTAGAAAGTTGTTTTCCAGCCTTTTCCTCTGAGGTAGTGTCTGTCTTTGTCTCTGAGGTGTGTTTCCTGTAGGCAGCAAAATGTTGGGTCCTCATTGAGTATCCAGTTTGTTAATCTGTGTCTTTTTATTGGGGAATTGAGTCCATTGATGTTGAGAGATATTAAGGAATAGTTATTTTTGCTTCCTGTTATATTCATGTTTGGATGTGAGATTATGTTTGTGTGCTTGTCTTCTCTTTTTATGTTGCAAAACAATTAGTTTCTTGCTTTTTCTAGGGTGTAGCTTGCCTCCTTGTGTTGGGCTTTACCATTTATTATCCTTTGTAGGGCTGGATTTGTAGAAAGACATTGTGTAAATTTGGTTTTGTCATGGAATATCTTGGTTTCTTCATCTATGTTAATTGAGAGTTTTGCTGGATACAGTAACCTGGGCTGGCATTGGTGTTCTCTTAGGGTCTGTATGACATCTGTCCAGGATCTTCTGGCTTTCATAGTCTCTGCTAAGAAGTCTGGTGTAATTCTGATAGGTCTGTCTTTATATGTTACTTGACCTTTTCCCCTTATTGCTTTTAATATTCCTTCTTTGTTTTGTGCTTTTGGTGTTTTGACTATTATGTGATGGGAGGAGTTTCTTTTCTGGTCCAATCTATTTGGAGTTCTGTAGGCTTCTGGTATGTTTATGGGCATCTCTTTCTTTAGGTTAGGGAAGTTTTCTTCTATGATTTTGTTGAAGATATTTACTGGTCCTTTGAGTTGGGAGTCTTTACTCTCTTCTATGCATATTATCCTTAGGTTTGATGTTCTCATTGTGTCCTGGATTTCCTGTATGTTTTGGGCCAGTGTCTTTTTCTGTTTTACATTATCTTTGACAGTTGTGTTGATGATTTCTATGGGATCTTCTGCTCCTGAGATTCTCTCTTCTATCTCTTGTATTCTCTTGGTGATGCTTGTATCTATGGCTCCTTGTCTCTTCCTTTGGTTTTCTGTATCCAGGGTTGTCTCCCTTTGTGCTTCTTTAGTGCTTCTATTCCATTTTTAATTCCTTCACCTGTTTGATTGTGCTTTCCTGTAATTCTTCCAGGGACTTTTGCATTTCCTCTCTATAGGCTTCTGCTTGTTTATTTGTGTTTTCCTGCATTTCTCTAAAGGAGTTCTTTATGTCTTTCTTGAAGTCCTCCATAATCATGATCAAATGTGATTTTAAATCTAGATCTTGCTTTTCTGGTGTGTTTGGATATTCAGTGTTTGCTTTGGTGGGAGAATTGGGCTCCGATAATGCCATGTAGTCTTGGTTTCTGTTGCTTGGGTTCCTGCGCTTGCCTCATGCCATCATGTTGTCTCTGGTGTTACCTTGTTCTGCTATTTTTGACAGTGGTTAGACCATCCTATAGGCCTGTGTGTCAGGAGTGCTGTAGACCTGTTTTCCTGTTTTCTTTCAGCCAGTTATGGGAACAGAGTGTTCTGCTTTCAGGAGTGTAGTCTTTCCTGTCTACTGGTCTTCAGCTGTTCCTGTGGGCATGTGTCCTGAGTCCACCAGACAGGTCACTTGGAGCAGAAAAGTTGGTCTTACCTCTGGTCTCGGGACTGAAGTCACTCCTCAGAGCCGGGTTTGAGCTTTCTGTAAGGGCAGCAACCAGAAGGGCCTACCCCGCCTTCTCTCGGGACCCCGTGCACAGGGGGCCCAAATAGTGCTAGGCCTTTTCCTCTAGAGTTAGAAATGGGGACAGACAGTAGTCTCCTCTGGCTTCCCATGTGTGTCTGCCCCTCTGAAAGTCAAGCTCTCCATCCCATCAGGTTTGGGTGCAGGGAGCTGTTTGACCAGGTCCCTTCAGATCCGGGTGGTGTCTGGACCACAGCATTGAGTGCCCCTATCTTCCTGTTCCCAGAGGCCCTATACAGTCCTCTTGGGCCAGGGATGTGGACAAGGGTGGGTTGTACTGACTGTCTCTCCTGCCCTGCAGTCTCAGGAGTGCCCACCTGTCTGGGCGCTGAGCTCTCTCTCCCACAGAGTTTGGGAGCAGGGAGCTGTGGGCCAGGATCAGCGAGGTTCAGGCCCCAGCTAGAAACCCAACATTCTACTTTCAATGTGTATGAGATTATTTTCCTTTTTCCCAAATATGAGCAACCTCACAGGATAGTTAGTTCTCTTTCTGTGCCTGCTTTATTCAACATGATCTCCATCTCTATCCATGCTGCTTTAGAGGACTGGCTTTTTTTCCTATGAGGCTAGACAGTATTCTATTGGATGTGTGTCACAGTTACTTTTCCATCCATTGATTGACACTTAGGTGGTTTCTATCTTTTAGCTATGTCAAAGAATGCTGCAATGAATATTACATTACCGACAACTCTTTGACATACTAATTCCATTTCCTTTGAATATACCCAGGAGTTAAATTTCCAAGTTACATATTAATCCTGCGTGTGTGAGTGTATACCTGTGCACGTGTGTGTGTGTGTGTGCATGTGTGTGGTTGTTGTACTCAGTTTCTTTTATCCAGATTTTATAATTTGCCATCTAAATGAGATTGCTTTCTAGAATTCTATTTTCCATATTGTTTATTAGTGTACTACAATGCTACTGTTCTTGTAAATCACTGGATCTAACAAATAAATAAAGCAAATTTGAAAGACACAAATCAGCTAATTCCAAGTCTCCATTTATCACAGGGCTGGTGGTTCATCTCACCAGGCACACTTCAGAAGTTCTTCCACATGTTCTTGAGCTATAATTCACTTGATTTCTAGGAATTCCTAAAACCCCCAGATGATACTAATCTACCATTTTGCTAACCTCACTTCTACTTTAAATACTGTTTATTTAGTATTTTCTGTAGATTATTACATATTTTTACACAGCTTTTAATTTTTAAAGCATGATGAGTTGAAATGAATTGATGGCAGCTGAATGAGCAAAAGTCACGTGTATCTAAATGTATATTTCTAGGAGTATGGGAGAAATGTGTGATGATGGAGACCTGTTGAATGGAGATGGGTGCTCAAGAGCATGTGAACTGGAGGAAGGCTTCAATTGTGCAGGTGAGCCTAGGGGATTGGGATCACATCTTATTTTTAGAGCTATATCACTGTATTGTTTTTTGAATTCTTAGTGTCCTGTATCTTAATGATGATTAAAACAATAACCCCAAATATTTCACATACAGCTACTTTTAACCATGAAGAAACTAAACAAAGGCATGAAAGGCTTAAATAATTTTTTTCTTATTTATCTGAATGTGCTAGCTAGGATTTGAGCCAAGGAAGAGCAGATCTAGAATTTCATGTTAAACAGATTGTACTGGTCCATAGCTTGACCTTACCAAGGCCTTTCTTGGGTCCTCATGCATATACCAAAAGCCAGATAAGCAGAACAATCATGTAGGTTCTATATACAAATTAGGGCCAAGAATAAGGCAGAGGAGAGGCAAGATATCTCTTGATATCTAGTTTGGTAGATGAGACCATAAAGACTAGCAGAGGGCCATGGTGTTTCCTGACCTGGGGATGACTTCATATCTAAACTCTTGGCATTAAGGTGTAGCACACAACCCTCCCCCTAGTTACAATGAACTATCTATCCATGGACACATTTCTTAGATGCAAACTATTACCCATCCTGTACATTGCAATGATTGTCTGGAGTATAACCCCACATCAAACTCATCTTAAATATCAGTGCATTTGAAACCACTTCAGCCTCCTTTAACTCTTGAGACAATGTAGCATATTATAATATGTAGAACTTGTTATTAAGGTGTCAACTACTACATAAAACAGGGTGACACCCCTGCTCTCCAGCACCAAATCTCTGAGTCGTAGACTCTTAACATCACCTATCTGATTACCTAGTCCTTCGCCAACCCAAACAATGGTCCACTGAGTGCCCTGTGTTAAGTAGCATCACATATACCCCAGTGTCTGTAATGCAATAACATCTGAAGGAGACTGTTTCCTTCCAGATAGATGGAGTAGTTTAGAGTCCAGCTTTTCAGTTAGAGAAGTCACTTCTATCCAGTCCTGAGAAATGGGCACATAGTTTCAGCTTACATAATTCTGGCAATGTAAAAGGTACTTGAAACAGATGGTTCTGTTTAACAATGGCCTTATCTGCTCTAATTTTTTGTCACCCAGTTTTCATTTTGTACATTGAGACTCAGACCATCTTAGTGACTCATCAAAGGGTATACAAGGGCTCTGCCAAGCTGGCCCCAAAATGTAACTTCTAATATATTGAACCAAGTGAGAGTTGCTTATGATGAAGCTACAGAGGATACATTTTTTCCTGTTTTATTTGACTACCATTCAGATATTTGAAATGCCTCTTCACTCTTCTCCTTTCCAATCCAAACATCCCCCTCATGTGATTAGGTTTCCAGACCCTTTCCTATTTACCCCAACCTGGCATGCTTTGTACGGTCAATGCCCAGAAAGGAATCCAATACCCCAGATGTGGTCTGGCTGTGTAGAGTATACTGAACAAATTACCCCCCTCTTTTGTGCACAAGTATTTGTTAATGCTACCTCTGTTTGTATCATTTCTTCTTGGTAGCCACATAGTGGTCACACACGGAAAATAGGCACACAGTCTCCGCACAGTGTGCCATCTCCAGTGGGGCTCAAGTCTCATTTAACTCAAGAACAGCATTCATGTTGTTTCTATCTCATTTGATCCTTAGACTCATATTTTCTCAGTCTCTCAACTCCAGTAAGACTATATCACAATTACTGTAACTATACTTAAAATACCATATTTAAGCTTAAATTTAAGTAATTGGCTGAGTTAAATTGATGTGGTATATCCTACTATTAGACATCTTTTTTGGTGAGTAAATTTATTGTATGTTAAACATATGATTTTACTGTTACTTTTCAAAAAAATAGATTAGTTGGAACATGTTAAATGTGATTTAAAGAAGTCCATTATTTTCTTATGGAATTGCAAAAAAAAAAAAAAAAAAAACAAAGTGTTAGAAAAAAAACAAGAAATGAAAAGGAGCAATACCTGAGTTATGGATAGAAGCTATATTATATATGTATATAATTGTCATAAATAATAACAAAGGCAGAGAGAGAGAGAGAGAGAGAGAGAGAGAGAGAGAGAGAGAGAGAGAGCTTGCTCTGCTAGGAATGTTGTTTCAAATGTACATATGCTGGATGAGATCCTGAGGACGCCATAAATTTGATCGACTGCAGATGAAGACTTTAAGTGGGCTTAGAACCATGTCCTATAAAGAGTAGCTTACACTGGCATACAGAAGTAGGTTTACCATGGAAGGGTAAATCTCAGACAATTATTAGGGAAAATAATAACTGTATATGGGTGAGCAGCTGACAAATTGCCAGAATATATCTGTGGAATTTCTATGAGGAAGAAAATAAGTAATGAAAAAGCATACTATAGTAATAATAAATCTGAGCTATAGTTTTACTGAGTTGGTGCTGAATAGTGCAGACTTGTTTTGAATCTTAATTCTACTTCAGTATCCTGTTGCTTTAAGTAGATATGAGAAACTGAGTTGTGCTATCAATATTAATTGCTATACATTTTGATGGACAGCTTCCCACACTAAAAGAAGCCAGTCTACAAAAAAGCAAAACTATATACCTAGTAGAAACTGCCCAGTGTGGAGGGGTAGAACTTGCCCAGTGCATTCAGGTTCATCTTACAACTCCAATGGTTTCCCCCAAATATTCCTGTCTTCTTTGTGTGTTATGCTCCAGTATGAGGTGGTACAGGCTGAGAGAGGAAATGGGCCTTTATTATGTAAGTCTCACTCAAACCAAGCACCATAAATTGTTAGAGTCACTTTTCAATTCAAACAAACTCATTTAGATGTGTATTTCTCATTTAAAAAACAAACAATAGGAATAAAAAAGAAACCTTCACACCTCATGGTTGTCCTAAGCTGAGAGACCTGAAGCCTCCATGAGACAGAGTCTATGTACAGACTTTCACACAGGACCTGAGCAGTTATGTGCTCAGAGAAAAACAGCTCAGTGGCAAAAAAAAAAATCTTAATTTGGTGAAGAACTCCTTAAATAATTGAATGTTTAAAAAAACAGTGAAGGAAACTCAAATACATCTACATCATACTGTTTATTTAAATTCTAATTTGACTTTTTTCCTATGTCCCATGTGTTTCTAACATACTCCACATCTCATTCAACTTTCCCTAAAATACCTTGGCTAGACATGATAGCACATGCCTGTAATTGTAATACTCGAGAGGCAAGAAAGTCAGGAGTTCAGAGCCAACCTAGGCTACCAAGACTCTGTTGCATTAAATCCCAACAAAACAAATCAAATAAAATCAACTTTTCCCCTATATACAGGTTATAGAGCTTTTTCTTCTTTACCCTTCTCTCCCAAGTCCAACCTTTCCTATAACTTTATTAGATTCTGATTCTTCCCGCATAAAGAGTGACCTCTTTTCTCCAAGAGTGTTGGGATTAGTATTTTGGTGGATACAGTGCTCTCCAGTTATCACAAGATTGTCTTTAGAGTGTTGAAGAAGAATTGCTGGGAATACTATCATTTTAAATTTCCCCTAAAAGATATGAAAAAAAATTCTATAAATGTTATCCATGTTTCTTTGCAGGGGAGCCAAGCCTTTGCTACCGGTATGAGGGAGATGGTATTTGTGAAGCTTTTGAAAAGAAAACCAGCATCATAGACTGTGGCCTTCATACTCCGGAAGGATATTTGGACCAGTGGGCTAGCCAGGCATATTCCTACCATGAAGACAAGAAGAAGTGTCCTGTTTCCCTGGTAACAGGAGAACCTCATTCATTGGTAAGTTAGGCCAGAAGAGTGGATTCGGGGCTGTCTGAATGTTTGGGAGCTTGGACCTTATCCAAGATGTTATCATCCTGCTTTGTCCGCACCAAGTTCAGAATAAAGTAATCATAAAATCCAGTACCTCTTATGCACACTACTCAAACTCAACACCAGCCATGTAACTCAAGGCATATGCAAGAACCTTGAAGTTTAACATGCAGCTATTATAAACTATGTTTGGTCGCTACATGTGGTGGAGGTTAGTGTGAATGGATGAAAGGCAGCAATATAAGAGATCAGAAAGTCTGAATTACACAGCTGGACCTACTGCTATTAATGTTACTGTGAATATGGACAGATTATTTACCCTCTTTTGGTCCACATTTATTGATATCTATTGTATATAACAGGTCAGTGGAGAGCAAATTTTATTTAAATTATTATTGAAGAAGTGCTAGAGTTAATAGTTAAAATAAACTGAGTGAATTCTTTGAATTCTTTCCCCTATCTACCTAGCAGATCTTGAGAAGACTCTCAGAGAGTGTGCTAATGGGATTGGTGAATTAAGATTGAAAACTTAAGACAAGACGAAGGGCAGTTGGCTCTTGGGTACCATTCCAGATACTTTCATCACCAAATAGCCTCTCTGCTCAATGGGCAAGATAGTCTCCAGAGATAAAACCAGGCCTCTGGGTATTGGAGGGCAGGATGAAAGAACTGTATTACAAACTCCCACTTTGGGGTTGGGGATTTAGCTCGGGGGTAGGGCGCTTGCCTAGCAAGCGCAAGGCCCTGGGTTCGGTCCCCAGCCCCAAAAAAAAAAAAAAAAAAAAAAAAAAAGAACAAACTCCCACTTTGAGGAGGCATTTCTCAATACGTAGAAGGAATTACTCAAAATGCCTGTCTCCGTGTCTCATCAATGATGCCAGTGTATAGATTCCAGTACGTTCATTCTTAGTCTGGAGTTTCCTTTTCCTTGCTACTAACATGGTTATTGCCACTGTAAGCATGAAGTAAACATTGTGTGTGTGTGTGTGTGTGTGTGTGTGTGTGTGTGTGTGTGGTGCCTGGGGTTTGAACTCAGGGCCTAGCACAGTCACCGAATGCTTTGTCATTGAGTTGTGCTCCTAGAACCTTGCATTTAGCTTTCCATGGGGGGAGGGGAAGAAGGAAGCAGGTCAAAGGGATGGCTGTCCACTGCAGCTGAGTGTTTGCCCATGCTTATTGGGAAAATGGAAAATTTTCTAGAAGCTCAACACTAGATATTTTGCCCCAATCTTACTGGTCTATTTAGTCACCTTTATTTGTAGGAAACCTTAAGGAAATGAGTATTTACTTAACTGGATAACTTTGAACAATGCTGATGTTCGTTAGTGGAAAGGTGATTGGGCAAGAAGATACAATGAGGTGACTAGCCTTTTCTGCCACATTCTCTTTGCCAAGTCTTGGCGTTTGTATCCTTGGAGTTTCGGAGCTCAGTGGCAAAGACTGAGGAGAATCGGTGATTCTGAGTTCATGGCAACTCTCTGAAGTGGCTTTTAGTCTAGCCTGAATGTCTTCTTTAAGTGTAGTAGGAGATATTTTCTGGAGTTTTGCTTCTTGGAGTCTCTACCTAGCCCTGTCTGCCTGATTCAGTATCCTCCCTACAGGGTCAATTGCTGCAGATTGGTAATGACCTAACCATCACTCTGGAAAGAGTTGCAAAGTGAACCCTTGGGTTAGTCTTCTGAAGTATGCCAGAAAGGTTCACTTTCCCATACTGATGATGGACAGAGAGTTGTCCTATGTGTTTTTCTTCCCTGGTGAGATACATATTGGGGGTAACAGCATTGAGAAATTCTTCTATATGAATTGTGGATTTTCTGCACTCTCCATCTATTAGCATGGCCATTAAGCATGTAGAAGAGAGAAAAGTAGGCTTTATGCTGGCAAGCTTTCTTGACTTAATTTACGTGACACTTAATTTGGGATTGATAATGCATTTCAGATTTGTACTTCACGCCACCCGGATTCATCCCCATATCATCTCTTTCCTGGCTGGTTTCCCTGTGTCTTCAATCTGAAGAAAGACCAGGATGCAGGCAGGGAGAAGTCGAAAGATAGCCTGCAGAAGGAGAATGAAATTTGGCTCGAAGTAAGTGACCCAAATATCTGTCTGTAAATCCAGCAAAGAGAGACACACGTGCATGCAAGCGTATGGGTAAAATTCAGAATTTGATCGATTTGTTAGAAATTTTCCTTTTGTTATCTCAAAGTATTTATGTCTTAAATTTATTTTCATCTTTCTCTGAAGTTTAGACTTCCATATGGGTAATCACTCTTGGAAAGTAGTATAGACCACAAACATGTAAAATGAGAAATGGATAGCTCAACTACCCCAATTGACCATAAAAATAGAAGCATGGGGTGACTAATATCACAGTGGCAAAGGCTCCGCTATGCCCCTTGTCTGTTGCATTGCAAACATATCTGGATTTCTTTCGCACAGCTTTTGAGTAGTTTTGTTTGTTTGTTTGTTTGGTTTGTTTGTTTGGTTTGTTTGTTTGTTTTAATGCCTAGGATTTTGGGCAGCCTAGGCTGTTCTCAAATTCTATGCCTCTGAGGAAGACCTTGAAGTCTTGATCTCACTCCATCTGATGAGTGCTGGCATGACTGGTGTATACCACCATAGGCAGCTTATACAGTGCCAGTAAGAGAAGTCAAGGTTTCACATGTAATAAGCATACAGTGTGCTGGGTGAAGCACATTGTCAACCCCAGTTTTAGGTTTATTTGAAAAACATGATAGTGTGTTCTTACTGGATATTGTGGTGCATGTCTTTAATCCCAGCACTTTGGAGGCAGGGGCAAGCATCTTTCTGTGAGTTCAAGTATAACCAGGTCTACATAGAGAGTTCTGGGACAAGGAGGCCTATGTAGAGAGACCCTGTCTCAAAATTTTTACCATGTTCTTCTTGTGTTTTATTTTTTCATCATCCATCATTATAGTCACAAGATTCATTCCTACTGCTCTCCTTAGTCAAAATGTTAATCTTCATTCCAGTACAAGAAAAAAATATATGCTAATATTAACAGCTCAGTCATTTATGTTAAAAATTTCCATATTTGGATTACCTAAAAATTTTCTTCATTTTCATTACAATGAGTTCTGCTCTAAGTGTTTCTGCCCATTTCTTTCAGTGACCATGTGTAAGCTGATGATAGGCTCTTGGTTGGATAGCTTTGGTAGAAGATTGCAAATAATTAGTCATGCTAATTTATATTCCACAGGACATTTCTAATTTGTTACTTGCCTTACCTTTTCATCAGTACTTGATATTTTAGGTTTTGACTTTTACCCCTTCTTTTGAGTGGGTGAAAGTACCCTCCTGTGCCTTCAAGATACACTACATAATTAACAAGATAAGGAATCTATCTTTTCTATGGATAGTGGTCATTGTGTATCCTTGTTGTTACATTTTGTTGTTTACACACATAGTCAAGTCTTTATTTAGTTCTTCATTGGGTTACATAGCATATTCTTAATTCATATAACAGAGTCATAATTTTCTGAATAGAATTTCTTTTTCATTTATACGATCTTCAATGTATCATAAAACTTGGTGGCTTTTCCTTCCACCTAAGGGTACCATTAAAGGAAATAAGTTTCAAGTCTTTGTGATGTCTAATAGATTTGTTTCCTTTGTGCCTGGTATGTATTGTGCAGTATAATAAATCCTCACCTTCTCCAAAGAGCTGCTTTCCTTCTGTCAACTTCTAGAAATGTTCCAGTTTTGCTTTTTCATATTTATGACTCTGATTCCATGAAGTTTTTATGCATTGAGTGAGGAAAAAGTTCGCAGTCTCTGCCCTGTGCACGTTCAGTAGATCTAGGGTCAATTTAATCCAACTCAGACCCACTATGCTGCCAGTTACCTTGTCAGAAACCCACAGCAGTAGACATGTGATGGCTGGTTTATTGACACGATTCTGCACTTTACCCCATTAGTTCATTTTCTTTGAAATATTAGTATACTTCTCAGTACTAAACATTCTAATCAATCTTAAATCCCATGGCATAAGTCTTAAAGATTCTTCATTTTCTTTCAGAACATATTAGCTATCTCAATCATTATCATTTAAATTTTATATGAATTTTATTATCATCATCTGTTTTCTGTCAGTCCTGCTAGGGTTTATCATTTTTTCTAAGTTTTCATATAATCAACCAAAGAAATGTATACTTTCATTTTGTTTGTTTTCAGGGCTGTGAAATTCTAGATACGTTTCCAATCATCGAGCTACAATTATACTTTAAACTTGTGTTTCTTTTTCTGCTAACTGAAAATAATACATTGATAATTGTCCTTTGGTTTTCCCATATATATGTTCTTACACACACACACACACACACACACACACACACACACACGCAGAAAGGGCAGCCCTTGTTTCACACTGTATTGGGAAATCAAAATATGACTCCCCAAAGTTAACAATAATAGACATGAAGATTATATTGTTTTATGAACCCCTAAAACATTTTTCTCTTCAAATGCTCTTGTATTTTAGGTTAAGCATATGTGGAAGAGTAATATAACAGAGCTTCTTTTGACTCTTTAGTTCATTCTGACGTAAAACAATGGCAAGACAGAGAATCAATGTGTTATATTTCTTTGCCAAGTCCCAAAGATACCAAGGTAGTTTATCCTTTACTTGTCTTTTCCTTATATGGCCCCTTTGTCCGATGAGACTTACATGACAAAGCTAGTGTTTTCTTATGATGGTGAATTTTCTTATACAGATCTCCATAGACCAGCTCTGGCACTTATTCTTCACTCTTTCCGGGTTATTTAACACCCCCAAGAGTCCTTTTAGTATGACCTACCTTTGTTTCTTTATATTAGATCCTCTAGGACAGCAGTTCTCAACCTATGGGTCATGACCACATCTATATCCAAAAATACAATCATGACAGTAGCAAAATCACAGTTATGAAGTAGGAATAAAAATTACATTATTATTAGTTTGGGGATCACCACCACATGAAGCATTGTATTAAAGCATTTGGGATGGTTAAGAACTACTGCTCTATGGAGTTGTGTTTTTTCTGTCAAAACTACATTCCCTATTTCTGGTGATTGCAGTTTCACCAACTTTCTCTACCATCATGTCTGATCTCCTGAGTCACCATTCTTAGAGCTGGTTACTTCCACATCGTCCATTGATCAGATCTTGCTTCCAGTAACATCATTTTTCTTTGTTGCATTTTAATATCCTCTTTTGATTATCCATTTTGGCAGATTTTCACATGTATTGTTTATGACTGGGGAGCAAGTTGAATGTGCAGCAACATGTGTATTGTCTGTCTAAGTCAAGTCAGAGCTTCATTCTGTATGATAGAAGAGAAAAGATAGAGAGCGAAAAGAGAAAAAAATCATGGAAATAAAATAGTTCCAGTCACTAAGAGTTTGCTGCAATCAAGTTCCCATTTAAGTCATTTTGATATTAGCAAGGACAGGAGTAGTTTACTGGTCAAAATTCATGCCTGTTACTTGCAGGGAGATGTGTTGTTGGTGTCATTGTTGTTCCAAGATTGGCAGTGAAATGTTTACTCAGTTGCTATTAGTATATTGTATCACTTTGATGTGAGTCATGTTGGTGAGTCACTGGTTTTAGTTAAGCTAATTTTATGGCACTATTTGTAGATATGTGAACTATGCACACAGTTGCCAGAGTATATTTTTGAATTTCTCCATCTTGCTTATAAATTATTTTTCCTAACAGAAAAGTGTGTCTTTTCTTAATCTCTAGGAACACCCATTTAAACCCTGTATGTTCCTATTTTCTTTGAAGTACTTCTTCTTATAGTGTACTTTAAAATACACTAATTAGAACCAACTCAGTCTGCACTTGGTAATGTCACTCCCTTAGTGACCTGAACTGTTGTATACTGATGATCTTTTCTTTACACTCTCTGTCCTTTCTCTTCTATCATAATGAAGGAAACCTTAACCAAACACCTGACCCTGGACACCTTGTAGAGATATTGCCTAACATTGTCTTCAAGATATATCTATTGGGATATGCATTAAGATTTGGGAAATATTGCTCCCAATTAAATAAGCAATGTAAACACTAGAGCCTCTGTTCTTATTTCTGTGAGCCCTGATCCATTTTTCAGTTTTTTCTTTGTTCTAAGAAACTCCCATGCAAAGCTTGAACTAGGCCATCTACCTTGAAAGACTCCAGCTTCCTTGTTCTCAGTAACATGTGCCTGCCAAGGACCCCTCCAGGGCTTGAGCCTCTCTCTAACTGGCCTTCTTTACTTTTACTCTACACTGCTTTGGATATTAAAAATAGTTGAGACAGAATGTCAGATTCTTTTTTAATTTGATCTCTTTCCTTCTGAAATATTAAGCTCTTTTGTCCGATGGATCTGCTTATTCTCAAACATCATCATCATCATCATCATCATCATCATCATCATCATCATCATATTTTAGGTGTATATCCTATTCCTACTCCCCCAGTAATCTAGGAGAATAATTTCTATGTAGCATGTAACTTAAGAGATGCATGCTAGATCCAGCTACGCCCTAGAATCAGCAGCTCCCCATTCCTCCTTGCCTGTGGCTGAAAATGGCTACATGCAACATTTCTGGATTAGAGCAAAATCACCAATCATCAAAAGTTACATTATTGGATAAGGTATTTAGTAAAATATTGATTTCGTGAATCTGTATAGTACCAAATAAATTAGGAAGTGACTTTTGAAAATAAGCTATGTTAAACAAAACATTTTCCAAGCAGTGCAGAATTTCTGGCCCTTTACTCTTCATTTTAGTATAATTTAATCTTGATTTGATACACAGATATGATTTGTATGAAGTGAATCAGAGACAAATTTATTACACAAGTGAAAAACAACAGTACTGGAAAACATTAGTTTTAAAAACATATTTCCAAATTCTTTCATTCAGTCACATGCTACTTGCCAAAATAAAAGTTCTGTCATTTTAGCCAATTTTACTGAGGTAACATTCTCCTGCTGTGTTTTTTTTTTTAAATTCTAATCTTCAACCAATAGAACGAGGATGGAAGAATTTTTTTTACAGAGTTTATAATATAATTGCTTTATCATTTAAAATAAAAAAACTCACATTTAAAGTCATCTATAATCTACAAAATGCATATTCATACACCTTTCACCGGCATGCTTACAAATCACTGTGAGTGACAGGAAAGGTATTTTTCTATTTTATAGGTGGAAAAAAAGCATCCAAGATTTGAAGTGCCTTTTCTACATCACTTAAGAATAAGGTGGTAGTGAGGAAGCTCTGATTCCCTTGTGTTAACAATAATCACATGAGGTTTTTTTCTCTCTAAACTCCACTGCTCATTCTACCAACATCTATTATGTACCTACAGTATACCAAACCAAGAACTTACCACTGGGAACACTCGGGGCCAACCAACCAAAGGAAGAAAACTAAAGCATAAATGCATACGAAAGGAGAGGTCCCTTCTCTTGTTTTATTGCATTTCTTCTAAATGGTTGAAAGAGCGCCTATCGATGAATCTGGGTGAGAGGAAAATTCAGTTTTTGTCAAACTCTCCATGTGTTAGCAGGAAGGGTGTCACAGAAGACACGGATTCCTTAAGAAAATGCTTTGAATATAAATACTGTAGGAAACGCATGAAATTATCTGAGATACAGACACTCAATAACCATTTGTTTGGTTCTCAAGGAGTCAGTCGCCATATGCAAAATCATATATTTGTGTTCCTTTCTATGACTTTAAACTCTCTCCAGTTTGAAATGATCTCACTTGGGCTGAACTGGCTAGCAGTCCCGACAGAAACCGCAACACGCTCACAGATTTTAAATACCAGGCCCTCCACATCAGTTATGAATTATGGACCACTTGCCTGAAAATCCTTTCTGCACAAGCCTAAAGCCTGGTAACCGTAATTTCTTTCTTTGCTCTGTTTGCTGTCAACTAGCTAAACATTGAACACGAATCTCTAACGGAACATGCAACATGTATTTAATTGATGAGCTCTCAGATGAGTGTCCCTAACACCAAGTGAACAGGAAAAAGGGAAAAAAACACATGCTAAAATATATTCTGTTCCTCATAGTATTTATTTTACACACTTCAAAATTGATTATTTTAAAATTCAGAGATGCTAAGCGTTTACATGATAGAGTAGTGAAAGCAGAGACAGGATTAAGATCCAAATCCAGTTTATCCCGAAAGCTGCGGTCCTTCCTTTCCATAACAGAAGTTAAGAGACATTTTCTATGAAAAACCGGTTATGAAATATTTTAGGTTTATAGGCCACATAACCCATATCATAAATGTTTAGCGTGGCTAATATCATGAAGTTAGAAACTATGTAAACTTATGTATATGAATTGTACATTTGAAAACAGAACTTGGAATTTTATATACTTTTCATACTCTGTTTGTTTTTGTTTTCAACCATTTGAAGAAATATATATCTCAGATCACAGCCTTACGGAAATAGGCATCAGGTCAGGGTTGGCCTGTGGGCTGTACTCTGTTAACCCTTGGTCTATATCATGTTTCTAGTGACTACTAAAGATATCTGGAACTGTTTATCTTATTTCAGCAGTATGTTATTTGGGCTTTGTTACTGTGACAAATGTCAGATACAATCAGTGGAAGAGAGGCTTATTTTGTTCTAAAGTAAGAGGGTTTGGTCCACCATGGAGCCAAGGGATGGTGTGGTAGAAGAGGGTAGTTCACACACAGATGGGAAGCAGAGAAAGAATATCTGTGATACCGGTTTCTTCCTGTTTTGTCCTTTAACCTTCACTACCCCAGCACGTGGAATGATGTCATTCAAATCCAGGGCAAGTGCTTTCTTCTCAGTCAGTTCTCGGTGGACTCACAGTTATATAAAATAGTCTGCTTTAACCTAAGTGTTTGTCAATCGAAGCAGGTTGAGAATCGAGGTTAAAAGTCTTACAACCATGACAAAATGCATGTATGTGTTTGTATGTGTGTACATATGCACATATGTATGCTCATATATGTAAATGTGCATGTATGCTTATGTATGTGGAGACCATTTGTCTTCCTTGGATACCCTTCACTATTTCTTTTTTAAGATGTAGCATCACTAACTAAATCTGAGCTCACCAGTTCAGCCAGGCTTCTGGCTGACCCATGAGCTCTGGTCTCTGTCTCCCCAGTGCTTGAATTACAGATGTGTGCTACCACATCTGGCTTTTGCCATGTGCTCTGGGATCCAAGGTCAAGTCTTTGTGTTTGTGCAGCAAACACTTTAATGACTGAGCCATATCTCCCACCCCAACATGCACTGATTAAGTCTACTTAAACACTGCTCTGTGTGAACAGTATATTGTATTTTGGACCTGAATGAATTAGCATTCTCAACTTGAGGTTACATATATGGCAGTGGTAGTATTTCACACTGATATCATGGAAATGAAGTAATATAAAATATGTGCTATGAATTCAATAAAGCAAAACATGGACTTGAAATGTCCTCACTGAACATAGGACAGTAAACATGAGCTTTATCTTAAGCTGAATTTTTCTATTTATCTCATCTTCCATACTCCTTTACACACACACACACACACACACACACACACACAACTTTACTCTTTTTAGTTGTAACAGAATGCTTTCAGTGTAGGAACATGCCAGAATTTTTATATATTTATAACTTACAGGTAGAAGGTTTATAGTTTTACTTCTCTGGCAATGTCTCCTCAACATTGTCTCCCCAATAAATACATAATTCTCCATGAATACATAGATCAAATAATTTTCTTTATAAATCTGACTCTTTTCATGGACTTTACTCCCAAGTCCTAGCTATCACAGTCACACTTCTTTGTCAGTGTTCCCTTCTACCACCATAGTGTTTGCAAATGTCATTGTTTTCTTTTCTATTTAGGTGTCTGTTTGTCTGTCTATGTACTATATAGAGCTTGTGCACAGAAGTCATGTGTACTTGTGGACATATGTCCCAGACAAAGCCTCACTGTGCTGTTCCAAAATGTTTGATAACTGCACAAGTGAATGATGGGCATTAGAACTTGGTATTTGGGAACACTCAATATTCTCAGGACAAGGGACAGAAGTGAATATAGAAGACTGTGACTAGAGTGACAAAGGAAAGGTGGCAGAGACCAAATATTGAGGCAAGCTCTTCATCTTGCAAGGACTTTGAAAAGACTCACTGGCTAGAGTCTGAGTGAAAATCACATCGATGATTTCCAATGGTGGATGAAATCCCTAGTTGTTCTTTGACTGGTGCAGTTGGATTCTCTACAAAGCAAGTTCCAAGATGGATTTCAGTATTTAGAAGATTGACTTATTAAGGAGTGTCTGAGTAATTAGCTTCTGCAGGACAGCAGGAAAAGAAGAACAGGTAAAAGAGAGCTGGCCAACACCAGTGAGGGGCTCATAGCTTTCCGCCTGTGTTGTTACAATGGACAAGGCAGAGACGAATGGAAAATGCAACTAAAGACGTTCATGTTACTTCTGAGATAGTGAAGTTCATTGAATGAAGACTGGAACATGTTGGAGATTGATATTATACTTTTCACAGCAATCACAAACGCACACACGTGTATAAAAGTAGCCATAGGTTAAGTGCTAAAACAGACTAAATCTTGATTCTCCAACAGAAATGCTGAGAAAGATAAACCAAGATCAGACAAGATTATAAGAGAAACCAAAACCCAAGATGATGGGTTTAGGTTCAACTAAATCATTTTTTTTTTATTAACTTGAGTATTTCTTATATACATTTGAATGTTATTCCCTTTCCGGTTTCCGGGCAAACATCCCCTCCCCCTCCCCTTCCTTATGGGTGTTCCCTCCCACCCCCCCCCATTGCTGCCCTCTCCCCAACAGTCTAGTTCACTAGGGGTTCAGTCTTAGCAGGACCCAGGGCTTCCCCTTCCACTGGTGCTCTTACTAGGATATTCATTGCAACCCTCTGAGGTCAGAGTCCAGGGTCAGTCCATGTATAGTCTTTGGGTAGTGGCTTAGTCCCTGGAAACTCTGGTTGGTTGGCATTGCTGTACATATGGGGTCTCGAGCTCCTTCAAGCTCTTCCAGTTCTTTCTCTGATTGTTCAACAGGGGTCCTGTTCTCAGTTCAGTGGTTTCCTGCTGGCATACGCCTCTGTATTTGCTGTATTCTGGCTGTGTCTCTCATGAGCGATCTGCATTCACATTTTGATCATCCGTCTTGAGTTTCATTTGTTCTAGGCATCTAGGGTAATTCAAGCATTTGGACTAATAGCCACTTATCAATGAGTACATACCATGTATGTCTTTCTGTGATTGGGTTAGCTCACTCAGGATGATAGTTTCCAGTTCCAACCATTTGCCTACGAATTTCATAAACTCGTTGTTTTTGATAGCTGAGTAATATTCCATTGTGTAGATGTACCACATTTTCTGTATCCATTCCTCTGTTGAAGGGCATCTGGGTTCTTTCCAGCTTCTGGCTATTATAAATAAGGCTGCGATGAACATAGTGGAGCACGTGTCTTTTTTATATGTTGGGGCATCTTTTGGGTATATGCCCAGGAGAGGTATAGCTGGATCCTCAGGCAGTTCAATGTCCAATTTTCTGAGGAACCTCCAGACTGATTTCCAGAATGGTTGCAGCAGTCTGCAACCCCACCAACAATGGAGGAGTGTTCCCCTTTCTCCACATCCTCGCCAGCATTTGCTGTCACCTGAGTTTTTGATCTTAGCCATTCTCACTGGTGTGAGGTGAAATCTCAGGGTTGTTTTGATTTGCATTTCCCTGATGACTAACGATGTTGAACATTTCTTTAGGTGTTTCTCAGCCATTCGGCATTCCTCAGCTGTGAATTCTCTGTTTAGCTCTGAACCCCATTTTTTAATAGGGTTATTTGCCTCCCTGCTGTCTAACTTCTTCAGTTCTTTGTATATTTTGGATATAAGCCCTCTATCTGTTGTAGGATTGGTAAAGATCTTTTCCCAATCTGTTGGTTGCCGTTTTGTCCTAACCACAGTGTCCTTTGCCTTACAGAAGCTTTGCAGTTTTATGAGATCCCATTTGTCGATTCTTGATCTTAGAGCATAAGCCATGGGTGTTTTGTTCAGGAAATTTTTTCCAGTGCCCATGTGTTCCAAATGCTTCCCTAGTTTTTCTATTAGTTTGAGTGTATCTGGTTTGATGTGGAGGTCCTTGATCCACTTGGACTTAAGCTTTGTACAGGGTGATAAGCATGGATCGATCTGCATTCTTCTACATGTTGACCTCCAGTTGAACCAGCACCATTTGCTGAAAATGCTATCTTTTTTCCATTGGATGGATTTGGCTCCTTTGTCAAAAATCAAGTGCCCATAGGTGTGTGGGTTCATTTCTGGGTCTTCAATTCGGTTCCATTGGTCTATCTGTCTGTCTCTGTACCAATACCATGCAGTTTTTATCACTATTGCTCTGTAATACTGCTTGAGATCTGGGATAGTGATTCCCCCTGAAGTCCTTTTATTGTTGAGGATAGTTTTAGCTATCCTGGGTTTTTTGTTATTCCAGATGAATTTGCAAATTGTTCTGTCTAACTCTTTGAAGAATTGGATTGGTATTTTGATGGGGATTGCATTGAATCTGTAGATCGCTTTTGGTAGAATGGCCATTTTTACTATATTAATCCTGCCAATCCATGAGCATGGGAGATCTTTCCATCTTCTGAGATCTTCTTCAATTTCTTTCTTCAGAGTCTTGAAGTTCTTATTGTACAGATCTTTCCCTTGCTTGGTTAAAGTCACACCGAGGTACTTTATATTATTTGGATCTATTATGAAGGGTGTCATTTCCCTAATTTCTTTCTCGGCCTGTTTCTCTTTTGTGTAGAGGAAGGCTACTGATTTATTTGAGTTAATTTTATACCCAGCCACTTTGCTGAAGTTGTTTATCAGCTTTAGTAGTTCTCTGGTGGAATTTTTGGGATCACTTCAATATACTATCATATCATCTGCAAATAGTGATATTTTGACTTCTTCTTTTCCGATCTGTATCCCCTTGACCTCCTTTTGTTGTCTTATTGCTCTGGCTAGAACTTCAAGAACTATATTGAATAAGTAGGGAGAGAGTGGGCAGCCTTGTCTAGTCCCTGATTTTAGTGGGATTGCTTCAAGTTTCTCTCCATTTAGTTTAATGTTAGCAACTGGTTTGCTGTATATGGCTTTTACTATGTTTAGGTATGGGCCTTGAATTCCTATTCTTTCCAGGACTTTTATCATGAAGGGGTGTTGAATTTTGTCAAATGCTTTCTCAGCATCTAATGAAATGATCATGTGGTTTTGTTCTTTCAGTTTGTTTATATAATGGATCACGTTGATGGTTTTCCGTATATTGAACCATCCCTGCATGCCTGGGATGAAGCCTACTTGATCATGGTGGATGATTGTTTTGATGTGCTCTTGGATTCGGTTTGCCAGAATTTTATTGAGTATTTTTGCATCGATATTCATAAGGGAAATTGGTCTGAAGTTCTCTTTCTTTGTTGGGTCTTTGTGTGGTTTAGGTATAAGAGTAATTGTGGCTTCATAGAAGGAGTTCGGTAGTGCTCCATCTGTTTCAATTTTGTGGAATAGTTTGGATAATATTGGTACGAGGTCTTCTATGAAGGTCTGATAGAATTCTGCACTAAACCCGTCTGGACCTGGGGTCTTTTTGGTTGGGAGACCTTTAATGACTTCTTCTATTTCCTTAGGAGTTATGGGGTTGTTTAACTGGTTTATCTGTTCCTGATTTAACTTCGGTACCTGGTATCTGTCTAGGAAATTGTCCATTTCCTGCAGATTGTCAAGTTTTGTTGAATATAGGCTTTTATAGTAAGATCTGATGATTTTTTGAATTTCCTCTGAATCTGTAGTTATGTCTCCCTTTTCATTTCTGATTTTGTTAATTTGGACACACTCTCTGTGTCCTCTCGTTAGTCTGGCCATGGGTTTATCTATCTTGTTGATTTTCTCAAAAGAACCAACTTTTGGTTCTGTTGATTCTTTCTATGGTCCTTTTTTTGTTTCTACTTGGTTGATTTGGCTCTGAGTTTGATTATTTCCTGCCTTCTACCCTCCTGGGTGTATTTGCTTCTTTTTGTTCTAGAGCTTTTAGGTGTGCTGTCAAGCTGCTGACATATGCTCTTTCCTGTTTCCTTCTGCAGGCACTATGAGTTTCTTCTCAGCGTTTTTCCTCTTAAGCGCAGCTTTCATTGTGTCCCATAAGTTTGGGTATGTTGTATCTTCATTTTCATTAAATTCTAAAAAGTCTTTAATTTCTTTCTTTATTTCTTCCTTGACCAGGTTATCATTGAGTAGAGCATTGTTCAATTTCCACGTATATGTGGGCATTCTTCCCTTATTGTTATTGAAGACCAGTTTTTAGGCCGTGGTGGTCCGATAGGCAGCATGGGATTATTTCTATCTTTCTGTACCTGTTGAGGCCTGTTTTTTGACCAATTATATGGTCAATTTTGGAGAAAGTACCATGAGGAGCTGAGAAGAAGGTATATCCTTTTGCTTTAGGGTAGAACGTTCTATAAATATCCGTTAAGTCCATTTGGCTCATGAGTTCTCTTAGTCTGTCTACGTCTCTGTTTAATTTCTGTTTCCATGATCTGTCCATTGATGAGAGTGGGGTGTTGAAATCTCCTACTATTATTGTGTGAGGTGCAATGTGTGTTTTGAGCTTTAGTAAGGTTTCTTTTAGGTATGTAGGTGCCCTTGTATTTGGGGCATAGATATTTAGGATTGAGAGTTCATCTTGGTGGATTTTTCCTTTGATGAATATGAAGTGTCCTTCCTTATCTTTTTTGATGACTTTTAGTTGAAAATTGATTTTATCTGATATTAGAATGGCTACTCCAGCTTGCTTCTTCTGACCATTTGCTTGGAAAGTCGTTTTCCAGCCTTTCACTCTGAGGTAGTGTCTGTCTTTGTCTCTGAGGTGTGTTTCCTGTAGGCAGCAGAATGCAGGGTCCTCGTTGCGTATCCAGTTTGTTAATCTATGTCTTTTTTTTGGGGAGTTGAGGCCATTGATGTTGAGAGATATTAAGGAATAGTGATTATTGCTTCCGGTTGTATTCATATTTGGATGTGAGGTTATGTTTGTGTGCTTTTCTTCTCTTTGTTTTGTTGCCAAGATGATTAGTTTCTTGCTTCTTCTAGGGTATAGCTTGCCTCCTTATGTTGGGCTTTACCATTTATTATCCTTTGTAGTGCTGGATTTGTAGAAAGATATTGTGTAAATTTGGTTTTGTCATGGAATATCTTGGTTTCTCCATCTATGTTGATTGAGAGTTTTGCAGGATACAGTAACCTGGGCTGGCATTTGTGTTCTCTTAGGGTCTGAATGACATCAGTCCAGGATCTTCTGGCCTTCATAGTTTCTGGCGAAAAGTCTGGTGTGATTCTGATAGGTCTGCCTTTATATGTTACTTGACCTTTTTCCCTTACTGCTTTTAATATTCTTTCTTTATTTTGTGCGTTTGGTGTTTTGACTATTATGTGACGGGAGGTGTTTCTTTTCTGGTCCAATCTATTTGGAGTTCTGTAGGCTTCTTGTATGCCTATAGGTATCTCTTTTTTTAGGTTAGGGAAGTTTTCTTCTATGATTTTGTTGAAGATATTTACTGGTCCTTTGAGCTGGGAGTCTTCACTCTCTTCTATACCTATTATCCTTAGGTTTGATCTTCTCATTGAGTCCTGGATTTCCTGTATGTTTTGGACCAGTAGCTTTCCGCTTTACATTATCTTTGACAGTTGAGTCAATGATTTCTATGGAATCTTCTGCTCCTGAGATTCTCTCTTCCATCTCTTGTATTCTGTTGGTGAAGCTTGTATCTACAGCTCCTTGTCTCTTCTTTTGGTTTTCTATATCCAGGGTTGTTTCCATGTGTTCTTTCTTGATTGCTTCTATTTCCATTTTAATTCCTTCAACTGTTTGATTGTGTTTTCCTGGAATTCTTTCAGGGATTTTGTGACTCCTCTCTATGGGCTTCTACTTGTTTATTTATGTTTTCCTGGAATTCTTTTAGGGTTTTTTGTGACTCCTCTCTATGGGCTTCTACTTGTTTATTTATATTTTCCTGGAATTCTTTTAGGAATTTTTGCGATTCCTCTCTGTAGGCTTCTACTTGTTTATTTATGTTTTCCTGTGTTTCTCTAAGGGAGTTCTTCATGTCTTTCTTGAAGTCCTCCAACATCATGATCAAATATGATTTTGAAACTAGATCTTGCTTTTCTGGTGTGTTTGGATATTCCGTGTTTGCTTTGGTGGGAGAATTGGGCTCCGATGATGCCATGTAGTCTTGGTTTCTGTTGCTTGGGTTCCTGCGCTTGCCTCTCGCCATCAGATTATCTCTAGTGTTACTTTGTTCTGCTATTTCTGACAGTGGCTAGACTGTCTTATAAGCCTGTGTTTCAGGAGTGCTGTAGACCTGTTTTCCTGTTTTCTTTCAGCCAGTTATGGGGACAGAGTGTTCTGCTTTGGGCGTGTAGTTTTCTTCTCTACAGGTCTTCAGCTGTTCCTGTGAGCCTGTGTCTTGAGTTCACCAGGCAAGTCGTTTGTACCAGAAAAGTTTGTCTTACCTGTGGTCCCCAGGCTCAAGTTTGCTAGTGGGGTGTTGCCTATGGGCTCTCCACGGCCTCAGCAGCCAGGAAGATCTGCGCCGCCCTTCCGGGAGGTTCCGTGCACCAGGGTTCCAGATAGCTTTGTTTTCCTCTGGGGTCAGAACTGTGTGCAGCGTGCAGTCTCTTCTGGTTTCCCAGGCGTGTCCGCCTCTCTGAAGGTTTAGCTCTCCCTCCCACGGGATTTGGGTGCAGAGAACTGTTTATCCGGTCGGTCCCTTCAGGTGCGGTGTCTCAGGCGCAGTGGATCTGCTGCTCCTGGGCCCTCCTCTCTGGTACCCAGAGGCCGTATACAGTATCCTCCTGGGCCAGGGATGTGGGCAGAGGTGGGCAGCGTTGGTGGTCTCCTCCGCTCTGCTGCCTCAGGAGTGCCCGCCCGACCAGGGGGCCAGAACTCCCCTCCGGGGGGCCTGGGAGCAGAGAGCTGCTGAAGGCAGGGATCCTCCGCTGGTCCGGGACTCTGGCCAAACCTCAACTAAATCATTTTTATTAAGTAGAAGTTGTTTCTGAGAGCCACGAAAATGCAGTTTATAATTTTAAATTATATGCTGTTTACAAATACTACCCTATAAATGTAAAGTCATGGATACTGAAAATAAAAGGGTAAAAAACATGTACTATGGAAATCATAGGTACAAAATAATCATGTATTGTGAGACTACCTGATAGAATAGATTTCAAAATACAGAAACCATAAAAAAGAGATTATAAAAAATGATAAATGATCAATTTATGAGAAAGACTGACAATCTTGTTAGAAAACTAAGTACCTAAATTATATCCTAAAAATTAATAAATTGACAAATTGATAGAACCAATGGAGAAACATCCAAAATTATGATTCATAACTATAGCTAAAAATTCATCATTTGTCTTTTAATAATTTATAT
Organism: Rattus rattus; assembly: GCF_011064425.1. Classification (NCBI taxonomy): domain Eukaryota; kingdom Metazoa; phylum Chordata; class Mammalia; order Rodentia; family Muridae; genus Rattus; species Rattus rattus. The sequence continues at coordinate 38,132,214 of NC_046163.1, read as the reverse complement.
AATAAGTAATTACAGACAAATCAGGACAAATATATAAGATTTCAAAATGATTATCAAACATCTTAATTTAATTGATATTTATAGATACTTTACACTAAATTACTGAAAACTATACCCAGTATATTCACCGAACTTGAACACCATAAAGCAAGTCTCAATACGTTTGTAGTTAAAATCATACAAAGTAGGTTTTTTACCTTAATAATACTAAACTAAAAGGGAATAACAAGGTATCTTTAAAGTTTCCATGTCTTTTTTGCAATTAATAGTATTACTAAATAATATGTAGGTCGGAGACAGAAACAGGACGATTGCCATAGTCCTGATCAGTCTGGACAACTTGGTGAAGTTCCAGGCTAGCTTAAGGGAGACTTCTATCTCAAGAAACCAAACCAAAACAAAACAGAACAAAATCATTTTAAAAAAGACAAAAACTCAACAGATAATCTGCAGGTCAAAGAAGGCTTTCTGATGGAAATTATTAAGCATTTCGAGTGGAATGGTGGAGACACCTGTGTAAACACTTGATCTTAAGTTAAAGCACACTTGCAGGGGAATTTATATCTTTAAGAACCTGTAAAATATTCTAAAAATATATAAAATAAGTAATCAAAGTTCCTTCCTTATGCCATTAGGGAAATGACAAATTAAACCAAAATAGAAATCAAAACGAAGAGCAAAAATAAGTGGAAGAGAAAATAATTAGTACTTTCCATTAGATTATTTCAGCTTTTCTTCTCTGGACATGAATTCAGTGGCTAGAATTTTCCTTTATACTTTATGAGATAAAAAGAAGTTAGATGTAAAACACAAAAGGAGTAAAATTTCATTTTCTCACAAGCTGAATCAACACCTGAGAGCAGGAGAGACCAGACTGAACCCCCAGTGAACTAGACTGTCGGGGGAGGGCAAATGGGGGAGGGGGGAGGGAACACCCATAAGGAAGGGGGGAGGAAGGGGATGTTTGCGGGAAACCCGGGAAAGGAATAACACTCGAAATGTATATAAGAAATACTCAAGTTAATAATAAAAAAAAAAAAAAAAAAAAAAGCCAAAGTGTAAGTGCGCTCTGAGACTTGGAATACTCTTTAATGATTTACATGGAAACATTTGATTTACATGGGGATAACATTTGAAATGTAAATAAAGAAAATATCCAATAAAAGAAGAAAAAAAAAATCTTCTCCGTTTCCAACAAGATTAAGAAGCAGTGAGTGCAAGGAGCCAACCATTGAACTGAGAACCAGACCCCATTGCAGGAGTTAGAGAAAGAATTGAAGGAGCTGAAGGCGTTTGCAACCCATAAGAACAACAGTGCCAACCAACCAGAGTTCCCAGGAACCAAACCACTACCGAAGGACGATACATGGACTGACCCAGGGCTCAGCTGTCTACGTAGCAGAGGATGGCCTTGTTGGGCACCAATGGAAGGAGAAGACCTTGGTCCTGTCAAGGTTGAACCCTCGTGTAGAGGAATGTTGGTGGAGTAGGAAGGGGGGTGTATGGGGAGGGGAACACCCTTATAGAAGAAGGGGAACAGATGGAATAGGGGGCGTATGTCCGGAAAACTGGGAAAGGGAATAACATTCGAAATATAAATTTAAAAAAATCCAATAAAAGAAAAAAAGAAGCATCGAGTGTGCTCCTGAGCTTAAACAGCTAGGGGTGAAAGACGTGACTGAAACAAAGAATCTATTTTCTTCATTAAGTGAAGGCGATGAAGTAATTAATAGCAGCTATGAAGAGAATTCGGAAGGGCTGTGTGAAGAAGTGCTACCAAACAGCTCAACAAGAGCTTGACTGGATGAACCTCAATTCCCTGCAGGGAGAGACAGTTTCGATTGAGGCCCACTCTGAGTCTGGAAATTTCACGATTCCTGTCAAAATCTGTTCACATGATCACTACCAAACCAGATGCTCAGCAAAGAATTAACATGCCGAACTCCATGGTTTTGTCAAGTGGCAATACATAGCACTCAATGATAGTGATTTCATAGTGAAAAGTACAGTTGGGTGAATGTTCAGGGAGGTTCAGGAGTATGCGAAAGGATGTGAGACAATATATAAGCACACGCTTTCGTCTCTGCTGAGCAGACAGTGGGGTGGGTCCTGTTTCCACACACCCTGGCTGGACCTGGACTTCTCAGTCCCTCAAGACAACCAATGAGAGTAATCTCTTATCTTGCCTTGCTTTTCATTTTTGTCTTACTAAGGTGAGGTGTAACATCCATTTATGTAGTAATTGCGGATCATTTAGTATCCTTTTTCTCCTTAATTCACAGTATAGATGAATTCACTCATAGCCCCCATGTGGTTGAGATGATATTTTTCTCCATTTTCTTACATTAGAGTTTTAGTTCTGACTTTTAGACTTCCACCTTTCATAGACTTGGGTTTTTCCCATGTAGAGTCATAACACTTTTAAAGAAAGATGACAAGCCAGTTTCTCTAATAGTAGCCACTGAAGTGTTCATTCTTGCTTTGTTTTATATAGTGTGACACACATTAGGGGACAGCTCCTAGGGAATGCAGGAATCTGCTGCAAACTCTCTGTTGCACTTACTCGGCCTATCTTCCTGTTCATTACAATTCACCGGTGACATTGCTGTGACTTTTACCGTGCAAACAAATTTAGCCGTACAGGTTCTTCTTCTCCATTTTTTTTTTTTTTTTGCACATTGGCTTTAAAAATTGAAGTTCATTACCATGAACATTTCGTTTCCAGGTAATTTTAGAAATCTTACTTAAACTTGAAAGATTCTATCCCTCTGAGTCATCATTTTGAATCAGTAGACAACATTTGAGACATCAAACCAGTTTCCTTCTGGAATGGTCTTAGACATGAGTTATCGATGACATTTTGAGTGTACTATTGGGGTTATTGACATATTTTATATATTTCCTTTTGAATATTCAACTTACTACCACCTCATAAAAGTGATAGTATGGTCTTTCCCTATTTCGTTTCTTTTTATGAAACTTCTTGTATAAACTACGATTATCTCTTCCTTCAAAGTTCAGCTAGACATACCTTTTAAAAAAGCCACTCGGTTCTGGGTTTATTTGAGGAAGGATTTTCTTCTTCTTCTTCTTTTTCTTTATTGGATATATTTATTTACATTTCAAATGTTATTCCCTCTCCCAGTTTCCAGTCCATAAGCCCCCTATCCCCTACCCCTTCCCTTCTTCTAAAGGGTGTTCCCCCTCCCCAACTGCCACCCCTTCCTGCCTCCCACCTGACATTACCATACACTAGGGGGCCCAGCCTTGGCAGGATCAAGGGCTTCTTTGAGGAAGGATTTCTAATTGTCATTTGAATTTCTTTCAGTTTTAAAAAGGTACCCGTGTTTTGATTTTGTTTCCAGCTTTGGATTAGTTGGTGTTTGTGAAAACGTACATTTTCCATTCTCCATGGTTAGCTGGAGTGCTGGTCCCTGCTCATAACGTACTTCCCTCGCTCTTACCCTCCTGGCCATCCTTATACATGTGAACTTGTCTACCCTACTGGTGTCTTCAGAAGCCGTAGTCACTCCCATTTGCCTTACTTTTATGTTTTTCCCCCTATTTCATTAATTCTTCCTTTACTGTTACCATGGTTTTCTTTGTCTCCTTTCTCTGGACTTGCACTGCTGTTTTTTCTGTTCTTTTTCTCTTTCCCTAATACATTCTGATCACAGTTTCCTCTTCTTCGACTCTGCCCAGTTTCTCTCTTCCCACTCACCAAGGTCACTGCTTCTTCCTTTCCCTTTACAAGAGATCAGGCCTTCTATGGGTATCATCCAAACACAGCACATCAACCTGTAATAGGACTGGGCACAAAACCTCTTATCAATGCTGGATAAAGCAATCCAGTAGGAAGAAAAGGGTTCCGAGAGCAGGCAAAAGAGTCTGAGACACCCCCATTCCCACTGTTTAAGAGTCCCACAAAAACACCCAGACACAACCAAAACATGGTGGGGGACCTAGCACAGACCCATGCAAGCTCCTTTATGGCTGCTTCAGTCTCTGTGAGCCCTTTTGAGCCCTGCTCAGTTGATTCTGTGGGCCGCGATCTCATGTATGGTAGTGGTGGTGGTGGGGTACTTTTTGACCTTTCTGGTTCTTATAATTCTTCCTCTTCTTCCTCCACGGAGTTCTCAGGGCTCTAAGGAGAGGGACCCAATGGAGACTTCCACTTTGGGCTCTTCCTGTGTCTAATGTTTAAGTTCGAGTCTCAGCATCTGCTCCCGTTAGCTGAGGCCTTTCTGACAAGGATGGCACTGACCTATGAGTACTGCAGAATCTGATGTTCTTTCTTTAGCCTTCCAATTCCTAGCTAAATGCTTGGCGAATTTATTTTTGGTGGTGGATAATGTTTCTATTATAATTACTACTTTAATTGTGTCCCATAATTCTTCATGTATAGACTTCTAGTTATCACTTGACACTACAAATTTTGTCTTTTTTTTTTTTTTTCCCAAGGCTGAGGGCCGAACTCAGGTCCTTGTGCTTGCTAGGCAAGTGCTCTACCACTGAGCTAAATCCCCAACCCCTACAAATTTTGTTAATATTTTATGATTTGTTTTTGAAACCTTAGGGTTTTTTTCTACATCATTGTATTTGTTTATACCATTGGTTTTTCAGAACATAACAACTTTTTATTGTGCCAGCTGGGATATTAATAGAGGGTGTCTTTTTTTCTCCTCCCTTTGGCCCTATATTTTATTAGTAAGTCTTTAAATGGCAAGTTTTTATTCATTTCAGAATCAGTGCCAGTCCATAATAAGAATTTGTATTCTGTAAGAGTTTGTCAAAAGTTATCTATTATTCTTAGTGTTCTCTCTCTAGGTATACAATATCTGCACAATTCTTTTATACTTCTCATTTTGGGTTTGTGTTCTCAATTATTTGTTCTTTTTCTCTTTGTTTTTGTTTCACTTATAGGATATTCTTTCAGTTTTGTTTGGAAAATTCTTATTTTTAAATTACTGATTAATAAAATTTGCATATAGTTACAGAATACAATGCAGGGGTTTTTTTGTTTTCTGTTTTTGTTTTTTTGATAATTTGGCACCATGGACAAGCTTTGTCAAGGATGTCTATGTTTCCCACACTGGGAGGCAGAAAAGAAAAGAGCCCTTCTGTTGAAGTTAGGTTTTTAGATAAACAGCAACTGATATTTTAACATCAATATTTTCGTGTATTGTTTGGGCATACTAAACCAAAAATATTGTGTACCAGATATTCAAGTTAAGTAGCCATCTTATATATTGATTAGTTGGTTTTGCTAAATCTTGTAACTCCAGTTATTATTTTAATAAGTCAGATACTAATCACTTAATTGGAAATTATTTCAATCATCCTGGAAGCTATCCACATTTCATAATTTGACTGAACAAAGAGAGTACATGTATGGAGGGTACTGAGTCTCATCACAACTTGAATATTTGGTTAGAGTAAAGTTCACGGGATCCTATGTGTGACTATTCACTACTTACTTAAGTCTATCCTAGAAATAGAGCAGTAGGTGCTTTAGAAATTGGAAGACCAGCATTCCAAAGAATGATATTGTTACTTCTGCTGTTACTTTTAGCCCATTGAATAACTTCATGAGAACATGTCATTTCTCTGGGCATCAGGTTTCCTTTGAAATTTCTTTTAATGAGGTCTTTACATAATTCCTTCCAACTTTGCACTTGTATGTGAGCTTTACAGGGAGATGAGCAAATAGGATGGATGATACACCATCCTCAGCTACTAATGTTTAAGTGTAAGGACAGGGCCATCAATGAGTATCTTCAAATCTTCATCCCATGAAGTATGCCTGTTACACCGATATATCTTACTTAAAATGTGGAATCTCAGCTCTGCTCACTGAGAAGTTGCATTGTAGAGAGGTCCTCAGCAATTTGCAAGCATGGAGCAGTTTGAAAATCACTGCTACAGAGGACTGTTATCTCAGCATTGAG